>NW_006790238.1:499351-540547 GCF_000442215.2 Lipotes vexillifer | reverse complement strand
CTTTCCCTAGTTTCTCCACATCTTCCCAAATGAGGGCTCAGTCCCTGGGCTTCATCTCTTTTCTATTTCCCCTCCTTTCCTAGGTGGTCTCGTATAGGATTGCTGATGACTCACTAATGAATGTCTATATCCTGAATTCCCCACCAAACTGCAGATTTGTTTATACAACTACTTACTTGATGTCATTACTTGAATGACTGTTAAGCACCCCACTTTACTTTCTATGCCTTTCTCATGCTTCCACCTTCTTTTGCAACATTTCAGTAATGGGAATTCCATCCATCTAGTTACTCAGATCAAAAAACTTGGAGACACCTTTGATTTTCATCTCTCACATCCCATCTATCAGTAAGGGCTATTGGTTCTATCTTCAAAATACCTCTGACCACTGAAACTGACCACTCCTTGCTACGTGGAGTCACCCTCAGCTCTCATCATGTATATGGCAATAACCTAACAGGTCTCCTGGTTTCTACTGCTGATGCTGTGCTCTACTCATACCAGATAGGTCCCCATTTTATGCTTTCCTCAATCTGTCTTTTGGCTTTCTATTTCGTGTGGTGAAGTATTTAAAGGTCTTACAATGCCTCCGAAGCCTGAAATGATCTGCCTTTCCCTGTTATCTCTCTGACCTCCTTTCTTTTCCCTTCCTTACTCTGTTCCAGTCTCACTAGCTTCATTGCTGTTCCTCAAATAAGGCATGCAACCAAGCTGTTCACTACCCGAGGGTCATACCATGTGCTCTTCCCGTTGCCTGCAGCTCCTTTTCCTCAGAATTCGCCGTGCTCACTCCTTCATCTCTTTCAGGTCTCTGTTCAAATGTTATCTTCTCTCTAAAGCTTTCCTTGACATCCTGTCAGAAAATATCACACCTCAATTTGGCACATCTTATTCCTCTTATTCTAATTTCGTTTTTCTCCAAGCCACTTATGACCATCTGATGAATATTGCTTATTTAAAAAATTTCTGCCTACTCCATTATGATATGAGTTCTTGGAGAATTTGGGCTTTATTACTGAATCCCAGTGTCTTGAACAGAGCTTGTAAGTAGTAGGCACTCAACAAATGTTTCTTGAGTGAATAAATGCTTAAATAAAGAAACATATATTGCTATAATCACTTATAAGAGAGGACCTAATCCAAACTTAGGGGCTCTGGAGAGATTTTGTAAAAAGAAGTGACTTCTAAGCCTAGACCTAAAGGATGAGTAACCAGCTGAAGAAGCAGAAAAAGAGTGCTCAAGATGGAAGAAAATGAGTATGTTAGAAAGAATGGTGTGTTTGAGGAATTGAAGCAGTTTATTCCAACTGGAGTGTGATTTGTATTTGGAACAGGGAGTGGGGATGGGTGAGTGGCCATAGATGTGTTTGAAGACATAAGTACAGAGCAGCTCACCATGAGGACTTTATATGCAATGCTAATGCAATGCTAATGCTTTGGAATTTTATCTGAGGGAAATAGTTGCCCTGGTATTAAATCAGGGTTTTAGGGAGAGAAGTGACATGCGTTTTAGAAAGATTACACCAGCTGCCACATATAAAATTGTTATGAGAGAGAGAAGGCCAGGAGGGAAGACTAGGTAAGAGGCTGCTATAGAAATCTGGGTGAGAAGTTATGGCTCCTGACATGGGAAGTGGCAGTGGAACTGGAGAGCAGTGGGTAGAGTCTGAGATGTTCATGAGCTTGTAACTGATTGCATGTGAGGGTGAAGAAAATGGAGAAATCAAGAATGTTTTATAATATCTAAACTGTGTACTGATACTTGAACAGATAGACTCGTAGAATTCCCAATCTGTCTTTGCACATCTGAATTTCCAGTAAATCCCTGAGATAACTGTAAAATATGTTCTTGCATATTTTCCTATGCATATTTTCCTCTTACAAAGTTTATAAAACTGTGGAGGAATATTTGCTTATAGAGAGTCGATGAACTATGATTTGTTTGGAAAAAACTCACCAAAATTTACTAAGCACTTAATTGGTGCAAAGTGTCCTGCTATTGGACTACAAAAAAGTATAAGAAATAATATTTTTTCTTCATGAGTTTAAATGATAAACATAGTTGTCAATTTGAGCACTTGTATTTAAATATTTCAGTGTTTCAGAATATAAAGTGGATCTCGAAAGTCTAGTTGTCATTCTGATTTGGCGCAACAGTGTGTTTCTGCAATTTGAAAATAGCCCAACAATAAGGCAGGTACCATTTACTGAGATTTGTTGGCAAGCATTGTGTTAAGTACTTCACATGTGTATTATTTCATTCAGTCTGAATGACAATCCTATGGGGGTCGGTACTGTTATTATTCCTATTGTGTATGCTTGAAGGAACTGAGGGTCTGAGAGGCTAGATAACTTGCCTAACACAGTAAGTAAATGGTAGAGCCAGACTAGAATTTTCAGTGTTCTATGACTCCAAATCCTGTGCTTTTCCATTGAGCCTACTGCCTATCTATGCGGTTTCTGGGCTTATTAGAAGCCTGGAAGTAAAATGGATTTGATGACAGCTCTTAAAAAAAGTCTAGAACTTTGCACTCATCCATCAGTTTTTGTAATAAGTGCGCTTTTAATGTTTCTAATTATAACTCATCTCACAATAATACTCAATAATGTTTTTTATTGAGTTTTGTGCCCTTTACAAATACATGCATTCGTATAAAGTTCCTCAATTACTGCATAGGTAAGCAATACTTATTTCATTCCTTTAATCTGACAAATGCATAATGTGAAAATTAGCAATAGTGTGGGACCCTTAACTTGCACTGTTCCCTGTGTTAATTTTTTTAAGTTTCCAACTCTCACATTTTCATCGCATTTAATATGCATCGTAAAAGTGCCACTTTGGCAAGTTCATTACATTATGCTCTCTGATTGAAGTTAGAGCCTTTGGAATTGCTGTTAGGCATAGTGGAAATAATTAACAACTTAGGTCTAGGCTGATTTTAGAACAAATCACTGCAGTCAGTCATTTTCTCAAATAACTTAATTACTGTTAATCATTGTAGTAATATGATACTCTATAGCAATGTAGTTGGTGGATAACAACTGTTTATCCACCAGCACATATTTCCTTTTCTCTGGGAAAGAATAAATTAATGTCTTCTACAGTTCAAAGCTGATAAAGATAAGCTTTTTTTTTTTTTTTAAACCTCTTTATTGGAGTATAATTGCTTTACAATGGTGTGTTAGTTTCTGCCTTATAACAAATTGAATCAGTTATACATATATATATGTTCCCATATCTCTAAGCTCTTGCGTCTCCCTCCCTCCCACCCTCCCTATCCCACCCCTCTAGGTGGTCACAAAGCACCGAGCTGATCTCCCTGTGCCATGCGGCTGCTTCCCACTAGCTCTATATTTTATGTTTGATAGCGTATATATGTCCATGCCACTCTCTCGCTTTGTCACAGCTTACCCTTCCCCCTCCCCATATCCTCAAGTCCATTCTCTAGTAGGTCTGTGTCTTTATTCCTGTCTTACCCCTAGGTTTTTCATGACATTTTTTTTTCTTAAATTCCATATATATGTGTTAGCATACGGTATTTGTCTTTCTATTTCTGACTTACTTCACTCTGTATGACAGACTCTAGATCTATCCACCTCATTACAAATAGCTCAATTTCGTTTCTTTTTATGGCTGAGTAATATTCCATTGTATATATATATGTGCCACATCTTCTTTATCCATTCATCTGATGATGGACACTTAGGTTATTTCCATCTCCAGGCTATTGTAAATAGAGCTGCAATGAACATTTTGGTACATGACTCTTTTTGAATTATGGTTTTCTCAGGGTATATGCCCAGTAGTGGGATTGCTGGGTCATATGGTAGTTCTATTTGTAGTTTTATAAGGACCCTCCATACTGTTCGCCATAGTGGCTGTACCAATTCACATTCCCACCAGCAGTGCAAGAGTGTTCCCTTTTCTGCACACCCTCTCCAGCATTTATTGTTTCTAGATTTTTTGATGATGGCCATTCTGACTGGTGTGAGATGATATCTCATTGTAGGTTTGATTTCCATTTCTCTAATGATTAATGATGTTGAGCATTCTTTCATGTGTTTGTGGGCAGTCTGTATATCTTCTTTGGAGAAATGTCTATTTAGGTCTTCTGCCCATTTTTGGATTGGGTTGTTTGTTTTTTTGTTATTGAGCTTCATGAGCTGCTTATAAATTTTGGAGATTAATCCTTTGTCAGTTGCTTCATTTGCAAATATTTTCTCCCATCCTGAGGGTTGTCTTTTGGTCTTGTTTATGGTTTCCTTTGCTGTGCAAAAGCTTTGAAGTTTAATTAGGTCCCATTTGTTTATTTTTGTTTTTATTTCCATTTCTCTAGGAGGTGGATCAAAAAGGATCTTGCTGTGATTTATGTCATAGAGTGTTCTGCCTATGTTTTCCTCTAAGAGTTTGATAGTTTCTGGCCATACATTTAGATCTTTAATCCATTTTGAGCTTATTTTTGTGTGTGGTGTTAGGGAGTGATCTGATCTCATACTTTTACATGTACCTGTCCAGTTTTCCTAGAACCACTTATTGAAGAGGCTGTCCTTTCTCCACTGTACATTCCTGCCTCCTTTATCAAAGATAAGGTGACCAAATGTGCCTGGGTTTATCTCTTGGCTTTCTATCCTGTACTGACCTATCTTTCTGATTTTGTGCCAGTACTATACTGTCTTGATTACTGTACCTTTGTAGTATAGTCTGAAGTCCGGGACCCTGATTCCTCCAGCTCCGTTTTTCTTTCTCAAGCTTGCTTTGGCTATTCTGGGTCTTTTGTGTTTCCACACAAACTGTGAAATTTTTTGTTCTAGTTCTGTGAAAAATTCCATTGGTAGTTTGATAGGGATTGCATTGAATCTATAGATTACTTTGGGTAGTAGAGTCATTTCACAATGTTGATTCTTCCAATCCAAGAAAATAGTATATCTCTCCATCTATGTGTATCATCTTTAATTTCTTCCATCAGTGTCTTATAATTATGTGCATACAGGTCTTTTGTTTCCTTAGGTAGGTTTATTCCTAGATATTTTATTCTTTTTGCTGCAGTGGTAAATGGGAGTGTTTTCTTGATTTCACTTTCAGATTTTTCATCATTAGTGTATAGGAATGCCAGAGATTTCTGTGCATTAATTTTGTATCCTGCTACTTTACCAAATTCATTGATTAGCTCTAGTAGTTTCCTGGTAGCATCTTTAGGATTCTCATGTATAGTATCACGTCACCTGCAAACAGTGACAGCTTTACTTATTCTTTACCAATTTGGATTCCTTTTATTTCCTTTTCTTCTCTGATTGCTGTGGCTAAAACTTCCAAAACTTATGTTGATAAGAGTGGGTGAGAGTGGGCAACCTTGTCTTGTTCCTGATCTTAGTGGAAATGCTTTCAGTTTTTCACCATTGAGGACGATGTTGGCTGTGGGTTTGTCATATATGGCCTTTATTATGTTGAGGAAAGTTCCCTCTATGCCTACTTTCTGGAGGGTTTTTATCATAAATGGGTGTTGAATTTTGTCGAAAGCTTTCTCTGCATCTATTGAGATGATCATATGGTTTTTCTCCTTCAATTTGTTAATATGGTTTATCACATTGATTGATTTGCGTATATTGAAGAATCCTTGCATTCCTGGAATAAACCCCACTTGATCATGGTGTATGATCCTTTTAATGTGCTGTTGGATTCTGTTTGCTAGTATTTTGTTGAGGATTTTTGCATCTATGTTTATCAGTGATATTGGCCTGTAGTTTTTTTTCTTTGTGACATCCTTGTCTGGTTTCGGTATTAGGGTGATGGTGGCCTTGTAGAATGAGTTTGGGAGTGTTCCTCCCTCTGCTGTATTTTGGAAGAGTTTGAGAAGGATAGGTGTTAGCTCTTCTCGAAATGTTTGATAGAATTCACCTGTGAAGCCATCTGGTCCTGGGCTTTTGTTTGTTGGAAGATTTTTAATCACAGTTTCAATTTCAGTGCTTGTGATTGGTCTGTTCATATTTTCTATTTCTTCCTGATTCAGTCTTGGCAGGTTGTGCATTTCTAAGAATTTGTCCAATTCTTCCAGGTTGTCCATTTTATTGGCATAGAGTTGCTTGTAGTAATCTCCCTTGATCTTTTGTATTTCTGCAGTGTCAGTTGTTACTTCTTATTTTTCATTTCTAATTCTATTGACTTGAGTGTTCTCCCTTTTTTTCTTGATGAGTCTGGCTAATGGCTTATCAATTTTGTTTATCTTCTCAAAGAACCAGCTTTTAGTTTTATTGATCTTTGCTATCGTTTCCTTCAGTTCTTTTTCATTTATTTCTGATCTGATTTTTATGATTACTTTACCTCTGCTTTTTTTTTTTTTTCTTGTTCTTCTTTCTCTAATTGTTTTAGGTGCAAGGTTAGGTTGTTTATTTGAGATGTTTCCTGTTTCTTAAGGTAGGATTGTATTGCTATAAACTTCCCTCTTAGAAATGCTTTTGCTGCATTCTATAGATTTTGGGTCGTCGTGTCTCCATTGTCATTTGTTTCTAGGTATTTTTTGATTTCCTCTTTAATTTCTTCAGTGATCACTTCGTTATTAAGTAGTGTATTGTTTAGCCTCCATGTGTGTATTTTTTACAGATCTTTTCCTGTAATTGATACCTAGTCTCATAGCATTGTGGTTGGAAAAGATACTTGAAACAATTTCAATTTTCTTAAATTTACCAAGGCTTGATTTGTGACCCAAGATATGATCTATCCTGGAGAATGTTCCATGAGCACTTGAGAAAAATGTGTATTCTGTTGTTTTTGGATGGAATGTCCTATAAATATCAATTAAGTCCATCTTGTTTAATGTATCATTTAAAGCTTGTGTTTCCTTATTTATTTTCATTTTGGATGATCTGTCCATTGGTGAAAGTGGGGTGTTAAAGTCCCCTACTATGAATATGTTACTGTCGATTTCCCCTTTTATGGCTGTTAGTATTTGCTTTATGTATTGAGATGCTCCTATGTTGGGTGCATAAACATTTACAATTGTTATATCTTCTTCTTGGATCAATCGCTTGATCATTATGTAGTGCCCTTCTTTGTCTCTTCTAATAGTCTTTATTTTAAAGTCTGTTTTGTCTGATATGAGAATTGCTACTCCAGCTTTCTTTTGGTTTCCATTTGCATAAAATATCTTTTTCCATCCCCTTACTTTCAGTCTGTATGTGTCTTTAGGTCTGAAATGGGTCTCTTGTAGACAGCTAATATATGGGTCTTGTTTTTGTATCCATTCAGCCAATCTGTGTCTTTTGGTGGGAGCATTTAGTCCATTTACATTTAAGGTAATTATTGATATGTAAGTTCCTATTCCCATTTTCTTAATTGTTTTTGGTTCATTATTGTGGGTAGTTTCCTTCTCTTGTGTTTCTTGCCTAGACAAGTTCCTTTAGCAGTTGTTGTAAAGCTGGTTTGGTGGTCCTGAACTCTCTCAGCTTTTGCTTGTGTGTAAAGGTTTTAATTTCTCCATCAAATCTGAATGAGATCCTTGCTGAGTAGAGTAATCTTGGTTGCAGGTTTTTCTCCTTCATCACTTTAAATATGTCCTGCCAGTCCCTTCTGGCTTGCAGAGTTTCTGCTGAAAAATCAGTTGTTAACCTTATGGGGATTCCCTTGTGTGTTATTTTTCCCTTGCTGCTTTTAATATGTTTTCTTTGTATTTAATTTTTGACAGTTTGATTAGTTTGTGTCTTGGTGTATTTCTCTTTGCAATTATCCTGTATGGTGTATGGGACTCTCTGTGCTTCCTGGACTTGATTAACTATTTCCTTTCCCATATTAGGGAAGTTTTCAACTATAATCTCTTCAAATATTTTCTCAGTCCCTTTCTTTTTCTCTTCTTCTTCTGGAACCCCTATAATTCGAATGTTGGTGCGTTTAATGTTGTCCCAGAGGTCTCTGAGACTGTCCTCAGTTCTTTTCATTCTTTTTTCTTTATTCTGCTCTGCAGTAGTTATTTCCACTATTTTATCTTCCAGGTCACTTATCCGTTCTTCTGCCTCAGTTATTCTGCTATTGATCCCATCTAGAGATTTTTTCATTTCATTTATTGTGTTGTTCATCATTGTTTGTTTCATCTTTAGTTCTTCTAGGTCCTTGTTAAACATTTCTTTTACTTTCTTTATTCTGTTTCCAAGCTTTTGGATCATCTTTACTATCATTATTCTGAATTCTTTTTCAGGTAGACTGCCTATTTCCTCTTCATTTGTTAGGTCTGGTGGGTTTTTATCTTGCTCCTTCATCTGCTGTGTGTTTTTCTGTCTTCTCACTTTGCTTACCTTACTGTGTTTTGGGTCTCCTTTTTGCAGGCTGCAGGTTCGTAGTTCCTGTTGTTTTTGGTGTCTGTCCCCAGTGGCTAAGGTTGGCTCAGCGGGTTTTGTAGGCTTCCTGGTGGAAGGGACTAGTGCCTGTGTTCTGGTGGTTGAGGCTGCATCTTGTGTTTCTGGTGGGCATGTCCATGTCTGGTGGTGTGTTTTGGTGTGTCTGTCACTTATTATGATTTTATGCAGCCTCTCTGATAATGGGCGGGGTTGTGTTCCTGTCTTGCTAGTTGTTTGGCATAGGGTGTCCAGCACTGTAGCTTGCTGGTCGTTGAGTGAAGCTGGGTGCTGGTGTTGAGATGGAGATCTCTGGGAGATTTTCGCAATTTGATATTATGTGGAGCTGGGAGGTGTCTTGTGGACCAGTGTCCTGAAGTTGGCTCTCCCACGTCAGAGGCACAGCACTGACTCCTGGCTGCAGCACCAAAAGCCTTTCATCCACACGGCTCAGAATAAAAGGGAGAAAAAGTAGAAAGAAAGAATTAGTAGAAGTAGAAAGAAAGAAAGAAAGAAAGAAGGGAAGGTGGGAGGGAGGAACGAAGGAAGGAAGGACGGAAGGAAGGCTAAAAAGAAAGAAAGAAAGAAGATAAAGTAAAATAAAATAAAGTAAGATAAAATGTAATAAAGTTATTAAAATAAAAAAACAATTATTAAGGAAATAGAAGAAAAAAAAATGGATGGATAGAACCCTAGGACAAATGGTGGAAGCAAAGGTATACAGACAAAATCTCATACAGAAGCATATACATACACACTCACAAAAAGAGGAAAAGGGGAAAAAATCATAAATCTTACTCTCAAAGTCCACCTCCTCAATTTGGGATGATTCGTTTTCTATTCATGTATTCCACAGATGCAGGGTACATCAAGTTGATTGTGGAGCTTTAATCCACTGCTTCTGAGGTTGCTGGGAGAGATTTCCCTTTCTCTTCTTTGTTCTCACAGCTCCCAGGGGTTCAGCTTTGGATTTGGCCCCGCCTCTGCGTTTAGGCCCCGGAGTGCGTCTGTTCTTCGCTCAGATAGGACAGGGTTAAAGGAGCCACTGACTTGGGGGCTCTGGCTCACTCAGGCTGGGCGAGGGAGGGGCACGGAGTGCGTGGCGAGCCTGCGGCGGCAGAGGCCGGCATGATGTTGCACCAGACTGAGGCGTGCCGTGCGTTCTCCTGGGGAAGTTGTCCCTGGTTCCTGGGACCCTGGCAGTGGCCGGCTGGACAGGTTCCCCGGAAGGGAGGTGTGGATAGTAACCTGTGCTCGCACACAGGCTTCTTGGTGGCAGCAGCAGCAGCCTTAGCGTCTCACGCCTGTCTCTGGGGTCCGCGCTTTTAGCCGCGGCTCGCACCCGTCTCTGGAGCTCCTTTAAGCAGCGCCCTTAATCCCCTCTCCTCGTGCACCAGGAAACAAAGAGGGAAGAAAATTCTCTTGCCTCTTCGGCAGCTCCAGACTTTTCCCCGGACTCCCTCCCGGCCAGCCTTGGTGCACTAACCCCCTGCAGGCAGTGTTCACGCCGCCAGCCCCAGTCCTCTCCCGGTGCTCCGACCGAAGCCGGAGCCTCAACTCCCAGGCCCGCCCGCCCCGGCGGGTGAGCAGACAAGCATCTCGGGCTGGTGAGTGCCGGTCGGTCCTGATCCTCTGTGCGGGAATCTCTCCGCTTTGCCCCCTGCACCCCTGTTGCTGCGCTCTCCCCCGCAGCTCCGAAGCTTTCCCCCTCCGCCACCTGCAGTCTCCGCCAGCGAAGGAGGTCCTAGTGTGCGGAAACCTTTCCTCCTTCACAGCTCCCTCCCACTGGTGCAGGTGCCGTCCCTATCCTTTTGTCTCTGTTTATTCTTTTTTCTTTTGCCCTAGCTAGGTACTTGGGGGGTTTCTTGCCTTTTGGGAGGTCTGAGGTCTGCCAGCGTTCAGTAGGTGTTCTGTAGGAGTTGTTCCACATGTAGATGTATTTCTGATGTATATGTGGGGAGGAAGGTGATCTCCGCGTCTTACTCTTCTGCCATCTTCTCCCGAGCTCGATATTTTCCATATGTGGAGATTAAGGCTTGGGATGTTAAACTACCCAAAGTAAAAATGAAAGTGTTCTACCTGTAGCAGACACATTTGGCAGAAAAACAAATGACATGTTCCTAATTGCCTCTCCCCTTCTCTCCCTCCGTGCAAGTCTTAAACAGCTTAATATCTGATCTCCATCTCTACTGCAGCTAGGAGTGGGCATACGACACACTTTGTATTAATGAGATGTAAGCAAAACTCTTGTTGGGGGTCTTGGAAAGTGCTTATTGATAAAAGGAACATATTCATCTGATGTCTTCCACTTCCCTCTTATTTTTGCAGTGAACCTAGACTTAATTCCTCGGGCTCCAGCAGCTATTTTGCAGTTATGATGGGAGAAGCAAGAACATAAAGATAGAAGGAGCCTGGGTATTTGATGACATCATGCAAAACTGTCTATCTCTGGATTTTTTTCTTGGGTAAGATAATTAAATGTTTTTCTTGCTTATCCCTTGATTACTTGCAGCCTACAGTGTATACATGAGTTTTCTGTTACTTACTACCAAATGCACTTCTAGTATACAGACCTTAGACCCATGGCTAATGCTTATGCTATTTTAATTATAATATACCTTCTCTTCACCAGTATTTCTTGCTTCTTCTTCAATGAAAATGGGGTATAGTTCACCAGTATCTTATTTGAAGATGGTTATACAATATAAATATCTATTTAGTCAGATGTGACAGAAGGGGAAGTCAGAAGAGTTGAGTATGAAAGGTACTTGAGAAGGAGTTGGGTATGAAAGGTACTTGACATACCCTTGCAGACCTTTAAGCTGGAAGGCACAATGTGATCGGGAATGCAGATGATTTTAAGGAGCTTGAAGAAGCTCCTGGCTGACAGCCATCAAGGAAATAGGGACCTTAGTTCTTTAACTTTAAGAAATTCATTTCTACCAACAACCTAAATGAGCTTGGAGGGTCATTCTTTCAAGTGTCTATAGAAAAGAACCCTGCTCTTGTCAGTATCTTGATTTTGGCCTTGTGATATCCTAAGCAGAGAATTGGCTAAGATCCACACTGTTCCCAGATTTCTGATCCGTGGAAACTATGACATAATAAATGGGTGTTGTTCTAAGCCACTGAGTTTATGGTAATTTGTTGCAGCAACAATGAGCTCCAATCTTTTTTCCCAGTAAGGTCCCTGCTGTTTGGGCTCCACTTCTCTGTAGCATGTATGGAAAGTGCCCCTGGGGAGAATGTTATTTACCGTACTTTTTTCCCTTCTCTCAAGGATTGTTGATTTATGTGACTATTGCTCAAACCCTGAAAAGAGTGACTTCATATATTTTGTTTAATTTTACATTGTTTATAGAAAGATGGTTAAATCCAATACTAGTTACTCCATTATGTCTGAAACTGTGCATTTAAATAGATTTCTGATTCCTGATGCAATGTTTGTTTTGGTTTTATTTGCTCTTTGCTTTGTCTCTGAGAACTTTTGGACACATGCCTTTGCAGGGTTTTGAAGTTTCATGATGACATGACTTGTGTGGATGTTTTTGCACCCATTATGTTGGACAAATGATAGGCCTTATCAATTTAGAAACTCATGTTTTTAAATTCTGGGCATTTTCTTTCTTCTTTTTATTTTTTTTTTTGTGGTACATGGGCCTCTCACTGCTGTGGCTTCTCCCGTTGTGGAGCACAGGCTCCGGATGCACAGGCTCAGCGGCCATGGTTCACGGGTGCAGCCGCTCTGTGGCATGTGGGATCTTCCCGGACCGGGACACGGACCCGTGTCCCCTGCATTGGCAGGCGGACTCAACCACTGCGCCACCAGGGACACCCTGGGCATTTTCTTTAAAATACTTATTTGATAATGTCCTTCTCATTGTACAACCTGTTCTGTTTCTTGAAAACATATTGCAGTTGGTTGTGAGTGTTCACATCTTCTGTATCTGTATTATTTTGTTTAGTTCTTTTATCAATTGCAAAGACATAGGTGTTAAAAAATGTAACTATGATTATGGATTTGTCTGTTTCTTCCTTTAGTTTTGACAGGTATTGCTTTGAGTATTTTGAAGCTCACTTAGGTGCGTATATATTTAGGAATGTTACTATTAAGAACTAATATTATGTACTGAGAAATTTCCTTCTTAATTTTTAATAATATTTTTCTTCTTGAAGTTTA
Organism: Lipotes vexillifer; assembly: GCF_000442215.2. Taxonomy (NCBI): domain Eukaryota; kingdom Metazoa; phylum Chordata; class Mammalia; order Artiodactyla; family Lipotidae; genus Lipotes; species Lipotes vexillifer. The sequence goes on along the minus strand of NW_006790238.1, from coordinate 528,045 downwards.
CTTTTTCTTTTAAGGAATTTCTTTATCATTTCTTGTAGTACAGGTCTGCTGGTGATGAATTGTTTTAAATGTCTTCATTTTACCCTCATTAAAGGATAAAGTTCTGGGTTGACAGTTTTTATTTCTTCCAGTACTATAAAGGTATTATTCCATTGTCTTTGGTCCCTCATTATTTTTTGATGAGTAGTCAGTCATTGTTCATATCATCTATTCTCTGTCATTCTTTTTTTGGTTTTCAAGGCTTTTCTTGATAAAAACAAAATGGTTAAAGAAAACAAATTAGGTGATACAAACATTTACCACTTCATGAAACAGACTGACTCCTTCTAGAGAATTGCAAAATGAGGTGGAAGAAAATATCTGATTGGCTGGGCCACAGAGTCAGTCCTGTTTAGGGTGGGAAGGCCCAGTGTTGGCTTGACGTTTGGGGATTGGCTGACTTAATACACTGCATTTCTGGTCAAGTAGAGCGTTTATAGGAACATGAGAGTTATCTAATGAACTAAATGATTAGTTCATTTTCCTTAATGTTTGTAGGGTTTTGGTGGTTTCTATTTATTTTTGAGTAAATTTTGAAAAAAAGAAACTTTTCCAGCAACTTGTCAGTTTCATCTACATTTTTATGCTTATGGAGATAAAGTAGTCATAATATTCTTTTATTATCTGTTTAATATCTGCTGCATTCATAATTATGTGGATTTTTCTTTTTCATTCCTAATGTTTATTTGTGCCTTATTTCCTTTTCATTATGGTACATTTTGACAGAAGTTTGTCAAATTTATTATAGATTTCAAAGAATCAGTTATTCATTTTATTTATCTTTTCTATTATATATAGTTTTTTGTTAGGTTTTCCTCTTACACTTATCATTTAATTTCTTCTTATTCTCTTTGGGCTTTCTTTTTAGTTATCTGTTTATCTCCTAAAGTGGGTGCCTTATGTGTAATTTTCAGTCTCTTCTTTCCTAATGTGTGTTTGAAATTGTACATTTTTGTGCATCTCCATGATAGCTGCATCCTATAAATTTTTTTATGTAGTACTTTCATTAAAACTCAGTGGTAAAATATCTTCTGTTTTAAATTATAATTTTTCTATGATTCATAAATTTTTAGAAGAGTGTTATCTTTCATTTATATGATTTTAAAATTAATATTCTTATAAACAGGTGGAAATAAAGCTTGGCTTTATAACATAAATCTTTCCAGTTTCTTGAGACTTGCTGCATTACCCAGTGGTCAATTTTTATAATGTTCTAGGCATCCTTGAAAAGAATGTGTATTTTTGATTTATTGTGTGCCATTAGTTCAAATTTGTAAATTATGTTTTGTTCTCTCACTTACTGATTTTTATGGTTTTGCTTGGTTTATAAATTAAAGAGAAATGTGTATGAAAATATAATCATGATGGGTGATTTTTCAATTCCTTATTTAAAATTTCTGTCAGTTTGCTTCATATGTTTTGGAGCTGCCTTGGATGCATCCAAGTCTAGAAATGCTAAATCTTCCTCTTCTACATCATCTCTAGAAATGTTTTTTTGCCATAAAGTCTATATTTTCTGATATTGATAAAAGCACACAGTTTATTTGATTAACATTTGCCTGATATGTATCTTTTATTTTTCTTTCTTTATCATTATGTTTTAAATGAATGACAATAGTTGTATTTTTTTTTTACTTCAGTCTGATAAGTTTTTCTATAAATGGAACATTTTCTCCATTTACATTTATTGTTGTCACTTTTATTTTGGATTTGTTTCTTCTATCTTATTTCATGCTTTCTATTCATTCCACTTTTTGTATGTTTTCTTTGCTTTTCTATATTTTTTTTACTTAATTTTTTTTCTTATCTTTTTAAACCTCTGTTTACTTAGAAGCTATATACTACCTGTGTTTTTTATTTATAGCTATCCTAGACATTTTAACACTATACTTAATATTTCAAAATCAAAAGGCAACTAGCAGTTTTACACTCTTCCTTAATTTGAAGATCTTAGAGGGTTAACACACTTCTCTCCTTTCACATGTGACTTTTATTTCTATCCCATTTATTTTTCATCCCATATGACAACATTATTTGTTTTATATGGTCAATGTTTGTTTAGATTAATCTACAAATTTATCTTGTTTTCAGTACTCCTTCATGCATTTCAGATGTCCATTTTGGATTACTTTCCTTCTGCTTGAAAATTTTAGAATTTCTTGGTTCTATTAATGGCAAACTCTTACATTTTTGTGTGTTCAAAAAATGCCTGTATTTTACCCTAGTGCTTGGAAGTTATTTTCTCTGGAAATATAATTCTATGTTGACAGTTATTTTCCCTTAGCATATTTATTTATTATCTGGGTTTCATTCCTGGTATTGAGAAACCAGCTTTTAGTCTCGTTGTTATTCCTATGTAGGGAACCCATCTTTTCAAAATTTTTTTCCTCACTGTTCTTAAATTCTTTGTCTTTGGTGCTCTGAGGTTTTTCACTATGTTAAGTAATAGTATGGATTTGTTTTTGTTTATTCTGCTCTGGATTCACTGGGTGTCCTGAATCAGCAGTATAGTATCCTTCAAAAGTTTTGGAAAAATCTCAGTATTTTTTTTTCAAAAATTATCTTTTTACATTCTAATTTTTCTCTCATTCTTGAACTCTTATGTTCCAGAATCTTTTTTCTCTGTTCTACATTATTCTTGTTATTTTTTATATCTTTATTTCTTTGTACATTATACACACAACACACAAAAATGGTGATATATATAGAGAGCATTATATATATACATATAATATATAATCAACTATTTAATTCAGCCATCAATTAAAAATTTTCATTTAATATATTTTTTATTTTTATAAGTTCTATTTGGTCATTTTTAATAACTTCTTATTTACGGTGTCGGTTCTGCCTTTTATTCTTAATATTTAAATTATTTTCTTATTTTTTATGTTTGAATATTTTACACTTCATATTTTAAAATATATTTTAAAACATATTAGACTTATCTGTATTGATACAATCTCCTTCTTGGAGGGAGTTTTGATTGTTTTTCTTATGGCTATATTTTCAGAGCACAGAGGGATGCCAAAGAGAAGCCAGTCAGTAATTCTTTGTTGGATAAATTAATGATAAGATCCTCTCTTGAATTAGACATCTACATCTTGGGCAGGGCCTACTTTTTATCTTGGATCCCCTGAACATTATGTCATTGATAACCAGATTTCGAGGCCAACCATGTATGACAAATGCCCCTGTGGAATATTTGCATTCAGTGTTCTTGTTTCCCGTTCATAGTCAGGTTTATTTGGGGAGGAGTGGGGAAAATGGTGAAACCTTTCAAACTTCTTTTTTTTTTTGCCAGTTATTAATATATTTTAAATAATGTTTTTAATGTTTTAGCCTACATTAAAACATTTGTTTCAGTGGCAGAGTCAGTTATGTTACCTAGTCTTCAATTCTCCCTGGAAAGGAAGTCTGTTTGAGTCATTTGATCCTGGAGGAAAATACAGACATGGTTATTCTTCTTAACTGTAACCTCTCAAATAATTCTAAAGTTTAAGGGGAAAAAGTGATTTAAATAATAAAAATGAAAAAGGACATGCCATTTAAATGGGGTATTTCATATGAATGTTTACTGTTAGTAAAATATTATAATTCTTTTCTTATTATTTAGATTAATAATGGGTATCCCATTTGTTGTGCTTGAAATATTGAACAAGTGGGAAATTGCTAATGTTTCAAAATAAAAATAGCATCCACCATGAAAGTTTTATTTACTCTTGTTGAGAAATAGTACAGAGACTGTCTTAAGGGATGATTTGGTAGACTTTATTTTTTATGGGATTAATAAATGTGATTGAGGTTAAATTTCTTACAATCTCTCTTACAGCTCTTGAACTGATTGCTACTGCTCTTTATGTTTTAATGTTAACATTCTTTTACTTCTTATACCCACAACTCTTCTTCATTTGTGACACATGTTGCATGCACACAGGGACATGGAAGTCTGTTTTAAAATGAGCTTAGTTGTCTATTTACCTGCTTGGAACAAAGTTGACACTTTATAAAACACTGTGCAACATAAAATGTATAATGCCTGAGCTATTGAACATCCAGTTTGCTTAATAAATCCATGGAATTTTTATATGTTGAAAAACTAGGAATACAGTATTATAAAGCATTTGACAACTAATTTATTTGCCTAGCATAGAAAAACTGATGTCTATGATAGAAGTATCCAGTTTCTTGGTACAGATTATACCATTTATTTATGCCATTAAATAAGTATTCCATGAAGTAGGTTCACTGTAGGTATTTCATTAGTTTAGCAATTATTTATTGAGCAACTACTATATGCAAGGTATAGCTTTGTAAGAGATAAATAAGTGAAAAAATATGTTTTTTGGTCCTTATTGAGTAAGGTGAAAATGGGCATTTTAAATTGTGGTTTCCTAAACACAAAAAAAGTCCATAAAAAACTTTTAAATAACTTGAATGTATACCAATGAAGTTTTCTTTCTGTTTTTTTTCGGTATATACTTGGCTATTTTTAACTTTAATTTTTAGATTCTTCCCTTCTTCCCATGTACTAAGGCTATCTGCAAACTGATATCTGCGATAAGGGTCTCCTGATTTTCCCTTCCTTTCCCCTCAGACAGAAAGCATTTTTCGTCTCTGAATTTCTGTAGCACGTACTCATGTCTCTCATTTCTTATTTTGCTTTATAATTTATTTGTGTACTTATTTAATTTCCCTAGTAGCTTTTGAAGATCTTAAAGGCAGAATCTATTCTCAGTCCTTGTCATCATGACTTATTGATAATAAATCTTCCAACACCGCGAAAATGAAAAGCACAATTAACATATCTTGTACATTTTCCCTTAGATGTAGAGAAATAACATTGCTCTTTAAGTTGAATAGTAAAAGTTAGCTTATTAGCATTCTTATCACTAGGGAAATTGTGGAAGTTGGTAATTCTTATATCACCCTATACCAACTTTCAGTCCAGTAATAAGTAGGCTTATGGAAACTAGAAGTAAATAAGTTATTGTCATTAGAGAACTATTATTTGTTGTTTCTGTAGTTCTTCAGTAAGATGGTTAAGATAATACCCAAGGGAAATTTTAAAAATAATAACAATATGTATATTTACAACATTGTCCTTTTATTCATTGAATGATTTCTAAGAGGTAGGAAAAGGAGAATTGCTTAGGAAAGGAAAAGCCATTTGAGACAATACAAATTGACTCTTGGTAGCAAGGTAACATCAATATTTTATTTTAATGAAGTGGCTTTCAAAAACATCTAACTTTTTTTCTGGTTAATTAGTACCTAAATAAAAATGCTACTTTTGTTGTGCTTTCAAAAACACTGAAAATTAATACTTATATAATAATTCAATTTGTAAGATCTGTGGCTAGATTATAAATAAAATAAATTTTAGATATTTTTAGGCATTTGGCACATGATCAACATATACACAGTTGTGAATCAATTTAATGTAAATTACACATATTTATACTCTCAAAACTGGTGCTTATAAAAAGTTTGTACTTAAACTTAAACCCTGGCCAAATTGTACTTTTATCAAATTGGTAGTCTCGTTACAGTGGCATTATTTCATCTAAAACTTCCTCCTTCTAGCCATAAAATAAAATTTAAAATTAGAGGATGTACTTTGTATTGACATATTCAAGTTGCCCAATATTTGTCAGGTTTAAGAAATAATATACAAACTTCAGTTTTGCTTTAAGCAATTCGTCATTGCAAAAGCCATTTTTTCTCTGATTATTGGAAGGTATTTTCCATTAGTGTAATGACAAAGCTTTTCAGAATATTCTTCGGGAGGAGGAAAAATTCACATGTTGCTGTTAATAGACCTATTTTTCAAAATGCCAGAGGAAGTTGTGCTATCTGATGAACATTTTATTAAAAAGTGGAATGGAATAGTAATATCCTGGATTCATGTTTTCTCAGTTTTCCCTCTTACAATCCCAGGTGGAAGTAGTTAACTAGATAACCCTTGTTTCCATGAACCCTTTACTTGGTTTAACTTTGCTTACTGGCATATATGTTTTGCTCAAGTGTTCCAGCTCTTGAGTATCACAACACTGTATCAGATTAGGCTGAGTTTAGGCATTTTGGAATATGCCACACATGGTTATGGGAAAGGTTCAAGGGCCATATGCTGAAATATGGAACCAGTTTCCAGGTCATTGTGGAAGTGGTTATGTTGGTAGGAGTGGCTTGTAATTTTAGCCAGATCTCTGCTAAATTTAATTTATCTAAATATTTCTCCAGAATTCTATATTTATCGGAGTACATAGACATTAATTGAAAATGTTTGGAAAGGAAATTGACCTCACATAAGACTAAACTAATCTAATACCATAGCATTGAAACTAAAAGACTTACTGATCATTGTGAATTTGTGTGCATATATTTTGGATGAGGATGTGGGAGAGTTTTAAAAACCAGTCTATATAAAAAACAGTCTTCTGTCCAAAATTATTTTTCATCAATATAAGTCATTAACTGTTATTTTTTAGTACCATAAAACATAAAAAATGAGCTTTACATCGTAGTGGTGTTTGTAGCATTTTCAGTAATTATTTCAAAGAAACTTAATGTGAAATTTATTCATTACTTAAGCTTTTTAAATATTGCTTGTTGAAATATTAAATTCACACATTGAAGATGAAGAGCTGTTTTTAATAACTTGAAAAAGAACCTGATTTTAAAAAAGATCATAATTTCTCTATTGTTTTTAGAATAGACTATCATCAATATTGAACAAAAAGGGGCTTACGTCTTTATCAGTTAAGACAACTTTAATCTTGCAAATTGGATCAAATTTGTCCAACAGTGATATCATTCAACACTGAAACAATTTGGGGAATCTTATTTCTAAATTCCCTGTTTTTGACCTTGCCCTAATAAAAGGTTCTACAGACAGTAGTATGGAAATTGAATTTATTGCTTAACCAAATGCATATGTAGGTCTCATTAAAAATAACAGATCTCTATTTGACTTTTCTTTTACATTATTTAAAAAATTTAATTTTATGCATTAAAAAGAAAGGTGAGGGGCAGTAAATGAATTAATTAGCTATAAAAATGTGGTTTTACCATTATTCACTGTAATATTGTTCTCCATTCCATAGGTTAATATATGATTTAACTTTCTGAAATATTTTCTCTATCTCTAATTTAATTACATATTTCTGCATACAACCTATTATGAAATTACTTTTTAGTGTTGTAATAATCAGCATTAAATATTCTGTTATTAAATTGTAAAGATTTCTCTAAACTTGAAGCAGATTTCTTTGATATATTACTTTTGTTTGTAATTAGAGGAGTCTTGTAAAGTATTGGTACTTCATAAATAATTTTTATAAATTAAGTGTAGATCAGAAAGACTAAAAAATTTATTTGGTAACTAAAGGCACATTTCAATTAGATAAAACTAAAATTTGTTGTCTAGAATACTCTATATTGGCATAGCATCTTCTCAAATTAGCCTACCTAGTTAACACATTGGTTATACCAGTGAGCAAGTAGGAATTATTCTGTGTGTTTTTTGTCTTTCACTATTTCTTCTTGATTCCTTGATATAGTTCCACTTACCTATTTTCAGAGCCAAATCAAAGAAATGGGAATGTCAGATTTGGAAAGAAGTTCAGAAACCAAATATGTCAACTTTATGATTACTTTCATGGTGGCCTTTACCAGGGAATTCTCTCCCTGTTATTTTAGTTTACAGAGAAGCAACCTCGGCTGACCCTTGAGCAACATGGCTTTGAACTGTGTGGGTCCACTTATATATGGATATTTTTTCAGTAAAGACAGTCCCACAGTACTATGCTATTCAAGATTGGTTGAATTCTCTGATACAGAGGGTCATCTGTAAAGTTATATGTGGATTTTTTGACTGCATAGAGGGTAGGAGCCCCTAATCCCTGTGTTAGAGTCTGTTGTGTACATATTCCAGTTCAGTATAGCATCTGCAAGCACATAGCTGCCAAATTCTCTTCTTTCCTAGTTTAAAATTTCCCAGAACCCAGCCCATGTGGTAAGTGAATGAGGTTGAGAACAATGGAAAATAGACCTGACAGAACAGAATTTTGCATAAGAAGACCTCATCCTGATTCATTCTAGTTTTACTGAGAATTCTGAATTTTATACATTATTCTGTGTAATGAAATATAACTGATTTAGATTTAGATTATATAAGCAATGTTTAACTTATCTTCTTTCTCTGATATTTCTTCATACATTAAATATTTTAGGTCTAATTAATTTTTGTTGAGATATAATTGACTTATAACATTATACTAGTTTTAGGTGTAAGACAGAATGATTCAATATTTGTATATATTGCAACTGATCACCACAATAAGTCTAGCTAACATCCATCAACACGTGTAGTTACAATTTTTTTTTTCTTGTGATGAGAACTTTGAAGATTTACTCTCTTAGCTACTTTCAAATATATACTACAGTATTATTAACTAGAGTCACCATGCTTTACACTAAACTCCATGACTATTTTATAGCTGAAAGTTTGCATCTTTTGACCACCTTCACCCATTTCCCCCACCTCCTACCCCCCTCTGGTAACCACCAATCTGTTCTCTGTATCTATGAATATAATTTTCTTTGTTTAAAATTTAGATTCTACTTATAAGTGACCTCATGGGGTATTGGTCTTTCTCTCTCCAGCCTATATCACTTAGCGTAATGCCTCAAGGCCCATCTGTATTATTGTAAATGGTAAGAATTTCTTCTTTTTTATGACTGAATAGTATTCCATTGTATATACAGATGGTCCCTGAGTTACTCTTTCAACTTACTGTTTTTAAACTTTATGATAGTGCAAAAGCAATACTAGTTTAGTAGAAACTGTATTCAGAATTCAAATCTGAATTTTGATATTTTCTGAACTAGTGATATGTTGTATGATATTCTCTCATGATACTGGGCAGGGACAACAAGCTGTAGCTCGCAGTCAGCCTTGTGATTGATTACAAGGGTAAATATGATACACTTACAACCATTCATTACCCACACAACCATTCTGTTTTTCACTTTCAGTGCAATATTCAATATGTTACATGAGATAATCAACATTTTATTATAAAATATGCTTGTTAGATATTTTTTGCAACTAAAGGCTAACATAAGTGTTCTGAGCATGTTTAAGCTAGGCTCGGTTAGGCTATGATGTTCAGTAGATTAAGGGTATTAAATGAATCTTGACTTACAGTATTTTCAGCTTACAATGGATTTATTGGGATGGAACCCCATGGTAAGTTGAGGAATATCTGTACATACCATGTTTTCTTTAGCCATTCTTTCATCAATGGACACTTAGGTTGCTTCCATGTCTTCGCTATTGTAACTAGTGCTGCAATGAACATTGTGATGCCTATATCTTTTTGAGTTAGTGTTTTTGTTTCCTTTGGGTAAATACCCAGAAGTGGAATTGCTGAATCATATTGTAGTTCTATATTTAATTTTTTGAGGAACCTCCATATTATTTTTCATAGTAGCTGCAACCAATTTACATTCTCACCAGCAGTGCACAAGGGTTACCTTTTTTCACATCCTTGCCAAAGCTTTGCCAAGTTTTAAATTAGATTGTTTATATTTTTCCTATTGAGTTGTATGAGTTCCTTATATATTTTGAATATTAACACCTTATCAGATATATGTTTTGCAAATTTTTTTCTCATTTTATAGGTTGTCTTTTCATTTTGTTGATTGTTTCTTTTGCTGTGCACAAGGTATTTAGTTTGATGTAGTCCCACTTACTTATTTTTGCTTATGTTGCTTGTGCCTTTAGTGTCATATCCAAAAAATCATTTCCAAGCCCAACGTCATAGAGCTTTTTCATCAAAAAATGCAACACGTTTATGATAAAAATTTTTCATGAACTAGGAACAGAAGAGAACTTTCTCAATCTGATAGGAGCACTATGAAAAACTCACAATAACCATCATACTTAAAGGTGAGACAATGAATGCTTATACTGTAACATGGGTCATGCCACTGTGATTCATTATTTTACTAGGATCCTAGCTGGTATAATAAGTCAAGGATATTATATAAAAGACATACAAATGAGAAAGAATGGAGTCAAATTGTCTTAATTCACAAAATTACTAGAGCTAACAAGTAATTGTAGAAAGGTTGAAATATACAAGGTCAATATAAAATGGTATTTCTTTATACTAGCAATGAACAATTAGAAATTAAATGCAAATCATTTACGGTAACATCTGAAAAGTATAAGACTTAAAGCCAAATTAAACATATCCAATACCTGTATAATGAAAGCTAAAGAACATTGCTGAGAGAAATTTTATAAAGACCTACATAAATTGAGTGATATACCGTGTTCATGATGCACTATTGTTAAGATAACAATTATCCCTAAATTGGTGTATAGATTCAAGACAATTCCAATCAAAACCACCACACCTGTCTTTGCTAAAATGTCAAGTTGATTCTAAAATTAAAATGAAAAGAGAAAGGAGTTTGAATAGCTAAAACAATTTGAAAAAGAACAAAGTTGGAGGACTTACATATCAATATGTGAATGCTTAAATTATGGCATGATCATACATATAATGTAATACTAGTTAGCAATTGAAAGAGTTAGCTACTTAACATATTAAAAAAATGGATGAGTCTCAAAAACAATACTAAGTTAAAGAAGTCTGACACAAATGAGTGTTGTATCATTCCATTTATCTGAAACTTAGAGAACAGGTATCTAATCTATAGTGACAAAAAACCAAGTTAATAGTTTCCCAGGGTAAATATTGGCTGGGAAGTACAATGATAAAAGTCTGGATCGTTGGAAGTGTAGCTTATATTGATTGTGGTGGTGTTTATGCAGGTATAAAAATGTGTCCAAACTCACTGAAATTTCTACTTAACATAGTGAATTATATTCTATGTAAATTATAATCAGTTGATTTTTAAAAATAATATATTTAAATAACAGGTGAAAATGCTTAGTATTAATATGTATTGAGCACTTGTTAGTTATATGAACCATTGCTGTTCTATCAGTTTTACATGTATTAACTCATTTATAATTCTCAAAACACCCTATAATATATAGGTATTATTATTGTTTATTTTACATGTAATGCAAGTGTAGAGTGGTTGTCACAGCACAGTTTATTTTTAGTTGCCAGATTAATAGTTGGAATCTTCAGTGTCTTATAAAAACCACTTCATTTCATGAGGCTAGTAGAAACATCAGTGAAATATAATGCAGTTCTTTCACTAATTTCTTATGTGATTTTGAGCAAATCACTAAGATTTTCCTATCTTTAATAACTAAGGTCCCATTCATTTATAAAATTTTCCCATTTCATGGCTCTCACTCTTGGAATATGTATGATTATTTAATAATACAGTGCTTTAAGTGAATTCTGTTATGGTGTCCAGGGGAAAAAACTACTACCCATAAAAGATATTAAAAATAGATGAAAAAACTAGGTATTTCTTGGTCTTTGTTGTCTCTTAATGTCTGTGAAGATGCTTTGCTTTATGAGAAAAATTTAAAAACAAAGAGAAGATTGAAAAATAAAAAGAAGCTTATTCAACACCATGTTTCTTTTTTTTAAAGCTACTTTGGTTCTAGGTAATATAAATCAATATAAGCATGGTTGTTCAAGAAAGGGAATTGAATGGAATGGTCTAGGTTTATTCCACACAATATAAGGAAATACTAATAATTAGATATTATGAAAGATGAAGTCTAGACCAGGTTTGTGAATCTCAACACAGGATTCCCTTATCTAGGGCTCAGCTATTAATCTCAAATACTAGTCTGTAAATCACCCAGTTCAATTATTGACTACTAATTTGATTGGCCCATCTTGAGTTATATGTCCCCCTATTCTATTATTTCTGTCTAGAAGGCCATGTTCCCGTCATCAAAGAAGAAAAGTCCTTGCTATTTACAGGATACTTCTATAGTTGGGGTGGGCAGTTCTCAGAGAAAAGTGCTGTGTTATACACCGCTGTATGATCTATGTTAACATTACATATGGGGAATCAACAACATTCTTTTCCTTTTCATCCTCCATGTGATAAAATAGATTAGAAACAGAGCAAAATACTTTACCCGCCCCTGATCCACAGCCGTTGCAACGTGACCTTGAAGCTCCTCTCATCAAGAGATGGAGTGTTTTTGAATCTGGGCTGGCCTTGTGACTTGTTTTGGCCAAAGACATTGGAAGTGATACTGTGTCAGTTCTGAGACCTCAAGAGGCCTGGTGCTTTTGTTCTTTTTCTTGAATCTTTGTCCATGCCATGTGAAGAAGCCCAAGCTATCCTGCTAGATGCTAAAGACACATCATCCTCACAGCCCTGTTGTCCAGCCTATAGTCAATAATTGCAATGTGATTGAGGCCTTCCTAGAGCACCAGTTCCCAGCCAACATACTAGCTGCCTACAGATATAAAAAACAAGGCCAGCCATGATCAGCTGAGTCTAGCTCAGTTCAGTAGAACCCCCTCACTGGCCCGTAGATTTATAAACAATAATTAATGCTCATTGTTTTAAATCACTGAGTTTTGGGGAGTTTCGTTTGGAACAATAGCTAAAGAGCATACCTCATTCAACAAATATTTCCCCCCGCAATTTTTACATAATTAGTTCCTTATGTATAGTAATAATGGTTTTCCCATTTGGTGTTAGAATAAATCCTTAATTATAACAATGCAAAGTACCTACATTTCTTCAGGATTATTTTATAGTATTCTGTTTGAAGATAAACAATGGAAACGTTTACTTGTATTTTGTAAAATGTTATGACTACTACAAGTCTTTTCACAAACTTTTCACTTTGAAATTGATTATGAGTTATAGTTTATTATCACATAATTATCATCAAGTAAGCTTGGCATATTTGAACATTTTAAGTTGTTTGACCTTTGTCTTTATTAGTGAATTTATGTCTGTTAACTTATATAAAGCTAGATTATTTTCTCTAATTTATATTTTTGGTTCTTTTCAAATTGCTCATACCATAATGTTAGTTGAAAGGAGTAGAATTTAGCACACAATTATATAGTTGGTCTAGTAGCTAGATAAGCAGATTAGATAGATAGATAGAAAGAAGGGAAAATGGATAGTTGCATGTAAACTGCTTAGCACAATGCCTGGTATATAGTTTGCCCTCAATAAATATTAATTGGGTATTGTTTTATAGAAGTTTGTTATTAATTATTGACTGCACCATGGGGAAGTATTAATCTTAAAAATAGGGGCTTCCCTGGTGACGCAGTGGTTGAGAGTCCGCCTGCCGATGCAGGGGACACGGGTTCGTGCCCCGGTCCGGGAAGATCCCATATGCCGCGGAGCGGCTGGGCCCATGAGCCATGGCCGCTGAGCCTGCGCGTCCAGAGCCTGTGCTCCGCAATGGGAGAGGCCACAACAGTGAGAGGCCCGCGTACTGCCAAAAAAAAATTAAATTAAATTAAAAAAATAATAATAATAAATAAAACAATTACTGGGCAGTTGCACTATTCAACAGAATATTTTGAAAGTGTCATATGGTATCCCTTACTATGATTTATTTTGTTTGCCCGAGCAATCAACATGGTTCATAAAAGAGGACTCAGCCTAAGATTTTTAGCAGCCTTAAAAAGTATATTTTAGTTAAAATATATTTGCTACAAGATACTTTTCAGTTTAGGATTTGGAAAGGTGGTGGCAAAATTATAGTTGTCAAAATAGTGATTTTCAATAAGTACTGTAATTAGCATGCATTACTTCCAGAAATTGTGCTTTTCAGCAATGGCCCATGACTCACTTGTATTTGCATATAATCAGTGCGTGTTAGAAATAAATGTCCATTTATCCTCAGAATAAAAAGAAAGAAAATTTGGTATAAATAGCTCTAGTAATTAAAAGACCTTATCAGACCATATATCTTATATGAAATGTTGGTTCTGTGCTCTGTAGAGAACACAATTCTCTGTTACTGTGTATGTTATGTGCTATTTCAAATCTAGCCTGTGCCAGGTTGTGATAACAGCTGGAGAGTTCCTTCTTTCCCCTAATTCCTGGAAAAACAGTCCAAGAATTCTTTTTAAGCATTTGGTAAATGTGTGTAAGTCCTCCTGAAGCCACTTCCCACATCCATACCTGTCATACAGAAAGCACCACATTTCATCACACACTAGTAGATATCCAGAGAGAACCCTACCTAACCATTCTACTGATTGTTCAGGCCCCCTGTCCCACATCGTTTGTGCCTCAACGCTTTGCATGTGCTCTCAGCAGCTTGGGCTCAGAGGCTTGTTACTGTGCACGATCTTTCATATTTGCCTTTGGTTTCCTCTGATTTAGGGGGCTTTCTGGGTTCCCTTCGTGCCTTTGTGAATCATGTCTCTCTTGCATGATTTTGGATTGGTACCTTCTTTTAATTTTGACACGTTAGATTCACTGCACCCAGACAGTGTTCCCGTCTCTAGGTCCAGGAAACAAACTGTTCTCTGGGAGTCCAGTCTCCAGTCTTCCCATGACAAGACATAGGATCACTTCCAAATGATAAGTGGCAATTTCTGTTATCAGGAATTTAATTTTAGCTTTTCTAAACAAGTGACTCTCATCCATTTATCAGTCCCACAAATATATTTATTTTTCTAATATTTGATAAAAAGTCAATGGAATGTTTTTACTTTTCTCTTCATACATGTTATTGAAATTTTTAGGTCATTGATTATTCTTTTATGTGCTTAAATATCCAACTTACTGACTTAATTTTCAAATCCCCAATACAAGAACTCCTGTTGTTTGTTTTTTGTCTCTCTGCATTACTAGTTTAAACCTGACTGGGTGAGACATTGTAAGCATAGTTAGCCTTGATTTAATAAGATCTCAGAATTTCTAGCATATGTGAAACACTAGTATTTCAATAAACACTAATATTTCAATCAGACTTTCAATATATGTACCCCATTAAAAATGAAAATATTTTGCTTTATCATTTTATTGTATGCAAATTATCTAGAGGTGATGACATTTAGTACATCTAGACAAGGTAATTCCTTATCAATGTGGTTTATAATGGGAGAAAATCGTTGTCCTGTTGCATCCTTCTGAAGCTGGTTCTTAGTGAGTAATTTTTATTGATGTTTTAAACATGATGCCTCTGAGTAAATCTGGGCATAAAAAGTATGTGCTACTGCATTAATTTTCAGCTTAATTCAGAATATCACACTGGGTAATAGTATATAGTATTGCTGATTAGTGTAACATTTAAAGTAGCTCACTGGATAAATGGATTCCCATAGACTTTTATATGTAGACCTCTACTTTTTCTAAGAGAAGTTGCTTCTGACTGCTCTAGCCAGAATGGAGTCTTGTTCCAAAGACATTTACTTCACCTCCTGTGTTTTCCATGCTGTGATTCTAGATTCTCTGTTTTCTACATCACTGCTTTCCAACTAATAATGGAGTTCTGGTCTTCAGTTGCCTCTTGCCCAGAATTTGATGTATTTCTCCAAAGTGCTGTCATGGCTAAGCTGATTTTCACTCTCACAGAACCAGGTTCTAACCTTTGGTTTCTAACTGATAGTTGTGCTGGATATAGTTTAGCCTCTTGAATATGGCTGAGCAAGTGTGTCCCTGGCTCTAGTTAAGGGCCCTTTAATATGAGATTATGATGCTTGAAGAAAGAAAGTGGTTTTTCAAAGCCTGTTGTTTAACTCTTGAATCCATTCTAGGCTCCCAGATTTTTCTGTTTTCAATTTTATTTAATTATATTCAATGTATAATGATTCCTCTTCCTAATTAGCAAGGAAATATCACTTATTTATTTTTAAAAAAGTCAAATATTGCTGAAACCTATAAGGTAAAACAGTAAAATTTTAATTCCCTAGGAGAATTCCCTTTAACAGTTTTTTTTCTATTCACAATTTACATGTATTAAGTGACATATTGACATCAAGACTGCTAGTGGGATCCAGATATAAAGCAAACTATTTTTTCTCTCATAGACCTTTAATTTGGTCAGTGTAATTAGTTTTTTCTTGGATGGAAACAGAAAATTCTATGTGAGTTCCCCAGATTTATCTCTCGAATTCTTTTTTGTTGGTTCTTTCCTCAGGTAGATCTATCACATGTATGTATTGGTCAGTACTTAGCTGAAGATTTTAGGGTAACCCTCTGAAGAGCTCCATTACTCTCTCTGTGAAGTCCTCTCATCTTAGATACTGTGGCAATGATTTTTAGCCAGTTTTGTCTCCCCAGACTTCCATATTTATCCCCACAACTCAGGGAGATCTAGTGGTCTCTGTGAACCTCGGCCTAGGTTCACTGTCTCTGTATTGTGGTCTGTAAATTATCTATAGGTAGTAAGATGGGCAACTGTGGTGTTTCATAATTTGTTTCATGTCTCTTGGGATCACTGACAGTTTTTGCTTGCTACCTGAGTTTTGAAAGCCATTGTTTCAATTATTCTGTCTGGCATTTTAATTGATTTCTGCCAGTCCGGTAGCTCTGGCCCTCATTGCTTCATTTGGCTAGAAGTAGAAGTCCTTGTGTTCATACTTAGATTTTATGATTGCTAGATTTCTCTACTGCAAAGTTACTGTTTTTCCCTTTCCTTAACCTATCTTTTGGAAGCAAATCACTAAGTCCAGCTCGTCTGTGGGGAGGGAGAGTTAAACTACTTCCTGGACAGGGGAGTATCTTTATATATATTATTTGGAATTCTCTAAGGATGATTTGCCTGTTCTCTCCCATGTATTTATTCAACCATCTATTCATCAGTATATTTACTTTACATTTTGAGTTAAAATCCAATACCACATATAACTTTATTTTAAAATGTGGGCACATGTATAGTAATATATACATATTGAGTCCATACTGCTTATTCCTGACATGTCCGTTGTCTAGTCTCACAGGATTCTTTGAAATTAGGCAGCTCTTCGGTTTCTGTGTTACCTGTGTACATCAGAGTCTTTGATAAGGCTGGGAGTGTAGTTCTATGCCTGATTTTCTGTCTCTATAGACTCACCATACAGACATTACCTGGGAATTTTAAAGAACATAAGCCTGAAATTGCATTTTTTTGGTGAAAACCTTGAGAACTTCTTTTTTTTTTCTGATGTTGGGAAAACTCCCTTTCTCTCCTGGTGCTTCTGTTTCTTAGAGGAAAAGCCATCAACTTTGAATTGCTGAGAATTAATATTAATTTGCTTTCCTGGCAATTGCTTTTTAGTATCATTTGTTACCTAACCATTCTTTGCTACCTAAGTCATTCTTCTAGTTGTACGGGCTTGAAGTTTTACTTTCTGGGCTGCACCTAGCAGCTACTATTGGATTACTAGGAATAACTTATTTTGTTTAACTGTTTCTGAATGTTCTGAACACAGGAATGAGTGCCCTGAACTCTTGAATAAAAAAGTAAGGATAATTTGATACATCCCTAAGCAGCTAGAAATAGAGGTAGGGACCTACATGAGGCATTATTTAATTTTGTTGGTTTCTGATGTATTATTTAAAAATAATTACACAGATAATTTATGAAAGTGAAGAAAAAATGCCATTGTTTAATGGTGATAGCTCTCAATTAAAGGACAAACTTACTTAGATACATAGAAAAGTTCAAAACTTCCAACTTTTAGATTCTCCGAAACAGGCTTTGATCTCTTTGGATTATGGTGTTTCTATGTCTACAAACAGAATTTCTCTGACACAGGCTGCTGCATTTTTCTGAATTTGAGCTGAAGATATTGTTTAGGTGTTCTATTCAAGTGTTATTCCTTTCGATTCATTTCTTAACATGGTTGTTCTTCCCAAAAGGTGGAACTTTGAATGAATAGCACCTCAGATTACTTGGTTTAAGCCCACTCAATTTTCTATTGTTTTACTTGCCATTCCAGGAATCTCTTCACTTTGGTGGCATCAGTGAGAGGTGTGGAAACTAGTAAAAGCTATAGTCCTGAAATGAACCTTTCACTTTCTCTCTCTTAACTTCAACTTCCACCATTAGTCTCTCTCTCTCTTTTTTTTTTTTTGGCGGTACGTGGGCCTCTCACTGTTGTGGCCTCTCCCGTTGCGGAGCACAGGCTCTGGACACACAGGCTCAGCGGCCATGGCTCACGGGTCCAGCCTCTCCGCGGCATGTGGGATCTTCCCAGACCGGGGCACGAACCTGTGTCCCCTGCATCTCAACCACTGTGCCACCAGGGAAGCCCCTAGGTCAAAGATATTTTGATGGACTGGAAAAAACACTAAATCAAAAAGAAGATAAATCAAACTAGACTTCCTGGAAATTGAATACTTTGCTAATTAAAATACATCATTCAGAAATAAAAATTCAAGCCAGTGACTGTGGAAATATCTGACAAAGAACTGTGTCCAGAAAATATAAAAATTTCTTACAGTAAATGCCAAGATTATAAACTGCTCTTTTAAAATGAAAAAAATAATAGAGACATTATACAAAAAATATTATTTATAAGAACCCTAAACCAGAAACAACCTGAGTATATATCAACAGAAGAATAAATAAAGTTGTGATATACTCATATTGCAGAATACTACGCAGCAATAAAAAGGAACAACCTACATGCAACAATATGGACACAAGAGAATACATGCAACAATATGGACACAAGAGAATATATACTATAATATTCTACTTATATGAAGTTCAAGAACAGGCAAAACTATAGTGAAAGATATCAGAATATAAGGTACCTCTGGGAGGAAGACTGATGAAAGGGAGCATCATGGAATACTCTAGAGTGATGAACATGTTCTGGATCTAGATATGAATCATATCACATGGACATATACAATTGTCAAAACATCAAAATGAAGATTAAAGATTTGTGAATTTTATTCTATTGAATTTTATATCAATAAAAAAGTAAATGTTAAAGCAATAATTCTAGGTCAATTTATTACCTTACATGCTTGTATTAGAAAAGAGGAAAGGTTGGAAATTAAACTGAAGAAATTAGAAAATGTATAAAATAAGCAGTTAAAGAAAAGTAGAACAAGAGGGTGTGGAGAAAAGGTGACCCTCCTACACTGTTGGTGGGAATGTAAATTGGTGCAGCCACTATGGAGAACAGTATGGAAGTTTTAAAAAGCTAAACATAGAGTTACCATATGATCCATCAATCCCACTCCTGGGCATATATCCAGAAAAGAAGAAAGCTCTAATTCAAAATGATACATGCACCCCAATGTTCATATAGCACTATTTACAATAGCCAAGACATGGAAGGAACCTAAATGTCCATTGACAGAGGAATGGATAAAGAAGATGTGGTGTATATATATGTGTGTGTGTGTGTATATATATATATATATATATATATACACACACACACACATATATATATAGTTATATATGTATATATAATGGGATACTACTCAGTCATAAAAAAGAATGAAATAATGCCATTTGTAGCAACATGGACAGACCTAGAGATTATCATATAAGTGAAGTAAGTCAGATAGAGAAAGGCAAATATATGATATCACTCATATGTGGAATCTAAAAAAATGATACAAATGAACTTATTTACAAAACAGAAATAGACTCACAGATATAGAAAACAAGCTTACAGTTATCAAAGGGGAAAGGTGAGGGGGAGGGATAAATTGGGAATTTGGGATTTACAGATATACACTACCATATATAAAATAGGTAACCAACAAGCACCTACTTTATAACACAGGGAACTATATTCAATATCTTGTAATAACCAATAATGGAAAAGATTCTGGAAAAGAATATATATATATATTCTTTTATATATATGTGTATATATAGAATATATACACATATATATATGTATATATTCTATATATACACATATATATATTCTTTTCCAGAATCTTTTCCATTATAGGTCATATATATATATATATATATTTTTTTATACAATTTTTTTTATTATATATCATATATATATATCTATATATATATATATATATAAAACTGAATCACTTTGCTGTACATCTGAAACATTGTAAGTCAACTGTACTTCAATTAAAAAAATAAAGAAAAGTAGAACACACTCAAGCATAAATCATGAATGCAGAGCCAAAATGAATGAAAAGAAAACAAAAATACAATGGAAAAGATCCAAGAAATCCACAGTTGGTAGTTTGAAAAGCTTAAAAGTTATGACAAACCTTTGGCAAACTCCATTTAGCAAAATGAAGAAGACACAAATGCCAGGAATGAAAAAGAGGACATAAGTATGGATACAATAAAGATGAAAAAGATGAAAAGACAATGTTTTAAAGAACTTTATAATTTATGTAATGAAAAATTTTTAGAAAAATCTTTTTTTTCAAGAAAAGCCAACAAAATGGACTCAAATAGGTAAAACTTTGTCCTGTAACTATCAATAAGATAAAATCAATTATTTAAAACCTTCCCACAAAGAAAACTTCAGGTTCAAATGATTTTGTAGGCAAATTCCATCAAATATTCATAAAACAATTCATTCCAATCTTATACAAACTTTTCCAGAGGATAATAAAAGAGGCAACACTTTCCGACTCTTTTTATAAGGTTAATATGACCTTGATACACACCAGAAAAGAGATACAGGAGGAAAAGAAATCACAGGCTAATCTCAGGCATGAACAAAGATGCAAAAATCCTGGATAACTTACTAGCAAACTGTATCCAGCATTGTGTAAACAAGATAATTCATGATGATCAGTTTAAGTTTAGCCCAGAAATAAGGTTGGTTTAATATTAGAAAGTCTATTTCTATTATATAAATAGATTTAAGGAGGAAACAATTTCTCAATAAGTGAAGAAAGTGCACAATAAAATTTATAATACACTGTACTAATAGCTCCTAGGATATTAGGTATAGAGGAAACTTCCAAGAGAATTTGATTAAGGAAAATATTAGAGAAAAGATTGTATATAATAATGAAATATTAAAATACTTTCCTTTAAGTTTAAGATCAAGGCAAGGGCTCTTACTACTATCTTCACTCAGCATTGTACAGGAAATCCTAAACAATGAAGAAAGTCAAGAGAAAAAAATACAGGTTTTAAGTGTTAGAAGAAAAGAAACAAAAATAATATCATTTAAAAGTGTTGTGATTGTCTACATGAAAAAATAAAATTATACTTAGAAAATTAGAATAATAAGATTCTAGCAAAATTTCTAGGTACAAAATAAACATAAAAGATTAATTTCATACACCAGAAAGAAATAGAAATATCATTTAAAATTAGTTACTATTTAAAATGGGAACAAAAGATGTAAGATAACCTAAGAAGAAATCTAACAAGAGATGTACAAAGCTTTTATGTGGAAAGATATAGAAAATCCTTTAAATGTAGTAATAAATATCAAAATAAATGTAGATGTAGAGATATGCCATGTTTTTGAAGGGAACATTATTATTCATCCCCAGTTGATCTATAGATTTAATACAGCTTGAATCAAAATCACAAAAGGTTTCATAGAACTTGAAAATCTCATTCTAAAATAATTATAGAATAGTAAAGGGCTAAGATGGGCTAAAATAGATGAAGAATAACATAGGGGCTTTTTTCTACCGTAAATCAAGACATTAAAACCTGTAGTCAATGAGGTAGTACTATATTTACTCGCACAAAGACAAATTGAACAGTAAATCCAAATAAAGGGTTCAGAACTGGTTCCTGTGTATATGAAAATTTGACTTATGGTGGAGGGGGCATGTTGATCAGTGGGTAAAGGATGGATTGTCTAATAAATTGTGCTGGGATTAATTACCTATGTGAAAAATATAAAGTTGGATCTCTAAGTTATATAATGCAGAAGAGAAATTCCAGAAGGAAGGATACTTGAATAAGAAAGGAAAAGCTGAGATATTTGGAGAACATATAGTATAGTACTTTTATGACCTCAGAATTTAGAAGAATTTTTTAAAGAAGACAGGAACAGCACAAACCACAAAGTCATTAATAAATTTATTTAACTTAAAGTTAAGAATTTTATAAAAGGAAAGAATCAAAAAAGGGGAAAAAGCCACTGACTGAGAAGGTACTTCTGACACATAAAACTAACAAAAGAATATTTTTCTAGTAAAAAATTGATATGGTAATTAACAAACATGAAATAAATTCAGATTATAATACGTCAAATAACACAAGATCAAATAGGCAGAAGCCTATTAAAAGACATTTCAAAGAAGATGAACCACTTTATGACCAATAAAATAAATAAAAATTTGATCAACCTTGAGTGCAAATGGTAACCCACAATGAGTTCAAATCTGCCAGACTGGCAAAAGTTAAAATGTCTATTACTGTCAAGTGTTGATGGAGATCAACACTTTTATAAACATTGCTGGTAGAAATATCAATCATTTGTGACAGCATTTGGCATTATTCAATAAAGTTGAAGAGCGTTTTGTTTTGTAGGGCAGCAGATTATGCTCAGAGACTGAGATTATCTTTGCCAAAAGTTAGTTTATTAGGAGATTGGGATTGCCATATATACACTAATATGTATAAAATAGATAACTAATAAGAGCCTGCTGTATAAAAAAATAAATAAAATAAAATTCAAAACAAAACAAAACAAAAAAAACAGGTTTGTAACCAAACCAAACTTGGGTCTGCTCACCCATGTGCAGTAAAGCCAATCTGCTGACACTGGGTTGTGGTGAAGGAAAGTGCGGTGTTTCTTGTAAGGTGCCAGAAGGAGTCCAGGGCAGCACAAAACTCGCTGATGGGATTCAGGAAATACTTTTTAAGGGAGGGAGGGGAGTTGCAGGGTGTGTGATCAACTCATGCACAATTCTCTGATTGGTTGATGGTGAGGCAAAAGGGTGGTATCACAGGAGTTAACATTATCAATCCTCAGGCTCCTCAGGTCTGGGGGTGATGTGCCCAAGGTCATAGTCATCAAGTAGTTAATGTCTTCCATTTGGTGGGGTTTTAGCATCTGTAAAACAACTCGGGAAATGTGAATAAGATAGTTACCTGGGTACTTCAGAGAGGAGCTAAAGCAGAGGATATTGGGGAGGGGTCTGTCCTGGCAAGGGCCCATAGGGTCCTGCTTGTTTACAGATTCAATGTGGGAATTATGATTTCACAAGCCAATAACGTCTCTTAATAAGCCAATAAAGAAATAACGTACTGGGCTTCCCTGGTGGCACAGTGGTTGAGAGTCTGCCTGCTGATGCAGGGGACACGGGTTCATGCCCTGGTCTGGGAAGATCCCACATGCCGCGGATTGGCTGGGCCCCTGAGCCATGGCTGCTGAGCCTGCGTGTCTGGAGCCTGTGCTCCGCAATGGGAGGGGCCACAACAGTGAGAGGCCCGTGTACCGAAAAAAAAAAGAAGAAGAAATAACGTACTACTAACAAAGAATAAATTAGTTACACTATTGTTCCAGGCAAAGGAAATGACAGAAATAAAGTCCAATTCCAGTTGAGCTGGAATCTCCTTTTTCTAGGAGATTGGTTCTCAGGAGAGTTGGTGTAAACCACCATGAGCTGAGTTCCAGCTGCAGCTGAATGACCATATGATCTAGCTAACCCCCTTCTGGATATTTATCCAAAGAATATGAAAATCCTAATTCAAAAATATATATGCACCCCTATGTTCATTGTAGCATTGTTTACAATAGCCAAGATAATGGAAGCAATGTGTCAATTGATAGATGAATGGATAAAGAAGATAGTACAGTGGAATATTACTGAACCATATAAAACCATGAAATCTTGCCATTTGAGACAGCGTAGATGGACCTAGAGGGTATTATGCTAAGTGAAATAAATCAGACAGAGAAAGACAAATACCATATGATTCCACTTGTATGTGGAATCTGAAAAACAAAACAAATGAACAAACGAAAGAGGAACAGAGTCATAGACATGAGAACAAACAGGTGGTTGCCAGAGGGGTGAGGATAGAGGGATGAGAGAAAGAAGTGAGGGAGATTAAGAGGTACAAACTTCCAGCTGCAAAATAAATGAGTCACGGGTATGAAACGTACAGTGTGGGGAATGTAGTCATTAATAAAGTAGTATCTTTGTATGGTGACGGATGGTAACTAGATTTGAAATGTATAGAAATATTGAATTACTATGTTGTGCACCAGGAAGTAACATGGTTCTGTAGGTCAATTATACTTCAAAAATGAAGGAACAAAGAAACAAACTTGTAGAAAAAGAGATCCGATTTGTGGTTACCAGAGTTGGGGCGTTGGGAAGGCATAATTTTATGAAGTTAGTCAAAAGGTACTTCCACTTACAAGTAAGTACTAGGAATGTAATGTACAACATGATAAATATAATTAACACTGTTCTGTGTTATGTACATGAAAGTTAAGAGAGTAAATCCTGAGTCCTCATCACAAGGAAAAACTTTTTTTCTTTTCTTTTGTATCTATATGAATTGATGGATGTTCACTAAACTTACTGTAGTAATTATTTCATGATGTATGTAAGTGAAGTCATTTTGCTATATACCTTAAACTTATACAAAGCTGTATGTCAATTATATCTCAGAATTGGAAGCAAAAAAAGAGCTAGACTAAAAGAGTACACATTCTATTACTCCGTTTATTAAAACTCCTAGAAAATGCAAACTAACCTATAGACCAAAAGCAGACTAGTGGTTGCCTGGGAGTGGGGTGGTAGTCAGGAGGGGGGGATGTATTACAAAAGGTCATGAGGAAACTTTTGGGGGTGATAGGTATGTTCATTATCTTGATTTTGGTGATGGTTCCCTGGGTGTATTAATATGTCAAAACTTATAAAATGGTGTGTACATTTTATTCTATGTGAATTATACCTCAATAAAATGATGTTTTTTAAAAAAACTTATTTTTTTGTGGTCTTTGTCATAAACAAGTGGATTAAAACAAGTCCACTTAAGTCATAAACATATCATATGAAATCAATACACAAAAAGAGACAGGTATTCTGTGTCTTAGAAATTTTACTTCTAATTATATATCCTTGAAAATTTTTTGCCATTGTCAACAAGAAGGAAGTTCAAAGTATTGTTTATTATAGCAAAAACTGAAAATAACCTGAATGTTGTCAATACCATAATGGATAAATATATTAGTATAATCATATAGTGGGATAATATAGCACAGTTAAAATGAGTTAATTACAGCTATAAGTATCAACATGAATGAATCTCTTAACATTGAGCTAAAAAAAACCACAAAAGAATACATGTAGAATTGTTGCAATATGTAAAATACAAAACTTACTATGTTATTTAGAGATCCATTATTGTATAGTAAAACTATAAAGATTAGTAAGGGAAAGATAAATATATAATTCAGGTTGGTACTCACTTTAAAAATGGCAAGGAATAAAAGGATTGGGTCTGGGAACGGCTACACAAGGGGCTTCAAAGATATTTGTAGTGTTTTATTTCTAAGCTGTGTGGAAGGTATACGGTGTTCATTTCATTATTAATTTTAAAATATATACTTACAAATCTTTCTTGTGTGTATTTAATAAAACATTTTTATAAACGAAAATAGGAATAATGATGTGTTTTTCTTTCTGGAGCTTACAGAATTGGAGAATAATTGAATAAAGGTTTCCAAACAGAGTTAAATGAGGCATTCCTAAAAATTCATAGTTATTATTTGAGATAAATTTTTTAAGGTCCATTAAAGGCTTCATAAGGGCCAAGAAAATATTTTTAATTTTTAAAAAGTGATCGAAATGGTGTGTAAATTTGAATGCTTTATATCAGATTGCTATATTTTTTAGCTTTGGTTCCAAGTGGACAATCAGAATGGCTGCAGTCCTAACAAAATACAGGTGAGTTGTTTGCTGGTTTATACTCTCTGCTATGTGAAATGTCACAGTAGAGCTGTAACCTTCTGTGCTTAAACCAAGCCAAGGCTCTCTAATCAGCAATCAGCACCTGTTTTCCAACTGCCGTGCCCAAATGCCTCCACACTTTAATGATTGCTCTAGGGCAATCAGTGTTCCCTGGGAGAGCTGTATCTATATAGAACCCTGAAAGTGTGACTCTGGCCAGATTGGGAGTCTTCATAATATCCCCAACAGGAGGCTGCCTAAGGAGATCAGGTGGCTTGAAAGAATGATCTCAGCTCCAGGCTATCCAGGGATGTTTGTCCTTTGCCAGGGCTAGTGAATGCAAGGGTGTTTCTAGAAAGACCTTTCCAGGCCTTTGAATGGATTTTTCCTAACAACACAACCAGCCTCTGATTGTCTGGCTAAAGAGAAACCACTGTATATTAGCAGAAAAAAAAAAGAAGAAAATAGGGCTTATACTTTCTCTGTGTTAGAGTACATTTCTTTTAAAATTATCAATTTGGCAATTTGCAAATAGTTTTTCTGATTCAGTTGTTTCTTTGGTTCTCTGGAGTGGTGATTGCTGTAATGGAGAACTCCCCTCCAAAGAGCCTGAACTAACTTCCCTTGGGATCAATACGGAGCAAAATCAAAATTGTGTTTATTTAGTAAAGTTTAAATTGAATTGTTTGTGAGGAAACTCATGTATTCCTGCACAGTATGTCATACATATTGAATGTATATTTTATTTTAATTTTCCAACATTCTAATGTTATTTATAAAATATGCATGTATACTATATGGCAGTTTGTTTAAAAATTATTTTTCTTTGTTCTATAAATTTAAAATACGTAGAAAAGAATATGAAATAAAGTTAGAGAAAAGAAAGAGAAAAAGAGAATCAAGAAACAGTATTGGAATCTTTCCCATTAACTTGAAGAGCAGATTTTTTCCCCCCAAGGATTAAAAAGCTTTTCCAATAATCTCAAGATGTCCCAAATCCTTGCAAGGAAATGTTGTATAATCACAGATTACCACTTCCTTTCTGATTTGTTTTGTGATTGTGGATAAACGATTTGAGCTGTCCTCTGTTCTCCTATGCTGTCTCCTAGAATTTATTGACATGGATGTTTGACAGTTGAAAAAGAGGATGAAAAATTTTATAGTTCTCCTTGGTACTCTTGACTTAAAGGGAAATCTTCTTAAACCTCTCTTAAGCTAGAGCTTAATTTGTCTCTCCTGTGACTTCTGTCATTACCTGACTCTATTTGTAGTTTTAACCACCACAATACCAAGTTGCTGATATACTCACAAAAATAATAGGCATTCCATTCTTTGGAAACACAAATATTATTATGCATTTTTTGCACGTTTCAGGAAGTGAAAGAGATGATATCCTAAACACTGATTTGAGAATTCTATAAAAGTACATACATGAGCATAGTTTAAAAACAACTTTAGACTTCAGATATGTTTATTATCTCTATTAATAAGTTTCAGAAAAAAAAGTGTTTCACTTTAGATTTATTCAGTTGCAATCACTCAAAAATACACTGATTGAACCCTTGCTCTCTACTAGTCATTGCTAGATTCTGAGGAGCAAATAAATATAAAATATTTCTGTCTACATAGAGTTCAAGGACTCCTGAAGGGGTCAAGCAATTGCAGTAAATTAATGACATAATAAATGTGCTAAATTACAGAGTTTTATTTAAAGTCCCATGAGAGCACAAGTGGGGAACGATGGAGTTTTCCTAGAGGAGAGGGAAATGGGGAGAGTTGTGGAAATGTGATTTTGAAGTGGGTCTTAATAGACACCAGGAGGAGTGAAGGAGCAAAATCACAAAAGAATTGTTTTTAGATCTTTTTGCTTTCTTTCATTTGCAAACAGTAATCAAAATGATGATTGGCACAATGTAAGGGCGGAAGCTCCCTGCAGCTCTAATTCTTCATTTATGTGTAGTGTCACTGGGGTTCCCCGTTTCTGATTCTGCTGAGGGCAGAAATTCCACTCATAAGATTTTTTTGTTTAGCTCAGTTATTTGAACGTAGTAAGAGCTCATAAACTATATTTTTAAAATTTATCACTAAGTAGTACATCTACATGGCAGACTATGTTGCACTTTATATGACCTAAAATAAATAATTTGTAACAAGTAAACCAGGTATATTAAATTATAAAGTCGGTTGGAAAACATTATAATAACTGAAAAAGCAGGGTATAATGTTTTATATTTAGTATATCAACTATATAAAAATATGTATAGAAAAGAGAAGAGAGGAATGACAAAGTAATAAATAACAGTGGTTACCTCTGGAGGTAGCATTATGTTTTTTTTATACTAATCTGAACTTTATAATTTTTCTGCTAACAACATTAATGTCTTTTAGAGTAAATTTAAGACAGTATGGCCTTCTCAATTCAACAACATCGTCTAATTATTGCTCTCTTGAAAGTGAAAGTTATTTTATATCTCTGTTGGATGGTGGTATTGGCAACATTTCAGATCATCATAAAGCAGCATTGTTTTGGATCATTTTGCTTTCTCTCATTTGTAAAAACAGGATTATTGTCAGTGATTCCTTGGTTGGTTTTGTGTTTTCTTCCTCTCTCTGTGCACCTGAAGGTTATTTTGTGATTAAAGTGTTTCACTTTCTCAAGAGTTGGTTGCCATATGTGACTTAATACTTAGAGTCTGAGCTGACCTGAAGCTTGGCTCAAGAGAGGCACACACATTCTAGAGGCTGTTGCACAATCAGTCTGTTGGTGATGTGGTTATCCAGCAAGCCTAGTCATGTTTCAGGGCATCAGTTCTGCTTCCTCTTGCAGCTACACCTTTTGACCTCATTGTTATCTCAGCTGCCATGGTGGTCTCTTTCTCTCTACCCTTTCC
>NW_006790238.1:497534-499324 GCF_000442215.2 Lipotes vexillifer | reverse complement strand
CAGGAACTGACCTGGTATGGGGGAAGGTGTTACTTTCCCCATTAGATTTTTTTTTTTTTTACATCTTTATTGGAGTATAATTGCTTTACAATGGTGTGTTAGTTTCTGCTTTATAACAAAGTGAATCAGTTATACATATACATATGTTCCCATATTCCCTCCCTCTTGCGTCTCCCTCCCACCCTCCTTATCCCAACCCTCTAGGTGGTCACGAAGCACCGAGCTGATCTCCCTGTGCTATGCAGCTGCTTCCCACTAGCTAGCTATTTTACATTTGGTAGTGTATATATGTCCATGCCACTCTCTCGCTTTGTAACAGCTTACCCTTCCCCCTCCCCATTTCCTCAAGTCCATTCTCTAGTAGGTCTGTGTCTTTATTCCTGTCTTACCCCTAGGTTCTTCATGACATTTTTTTTTCTTAAATTCCATATATATGTGTTAGCATACGGTATTTGTCTTTCTATTTCTGACTTACTTCACTCTGCATGACAGGCTCTAGGTCCATCCACCTCATTACAAATAGCTCAATTTCGTTTCTTTTTATGGCTGAAGGCTCCTCTGTGGAAGCAGCTTGGTTAGTGTCTCACCCATGCAGAGGTAATTAGGAAGTCATATTATCAGAGCCCTGTACTCTGGAGTGCATCTTGATGCCCCTTGCCACATTAGAGCCACATTATGCTTATCAGTCTCTCTACAGGGACCCGGGCCTCCTAGTTTCAATTCTCTCCCTCCTTGATGATGCAAACACCATTTGACCAATGCTCAGCTTTAGCAGCTGAATGCAGTAGCATTTTTCCTTGTATGTTGTGTATGCAATTCTTTGGCTGCAGGTCGGTCTTCTCTAGTGTGGACTAGCGCAGGCTGACTGCTTCAGTCCCTGGTAATGGGAGTTTTGGATGAGGTATGGGGAAGGGGAGGAACCATACCTACAAGTTGCAAGCCAAGTAATTGCTGTGAAGATCTTGCTTCATAATGTTGTTACAGTGAAAATGGGACAGAGGCAATGTGTACTGCTGAGGAAGGCATTCAGAGAATTATTTCCTCAGTTGTTCAAACCATCCTTAGCCCCTATCCTCACAATGTGCTGTGGAATATTAGGTGAAATAGGAGCCTGAGTGAGGGCAGCCTAACCTAGTAGGACTCTTGCAGAGAGACAAGACTTCATAACGAGTCATTTGTGGTGTGCTTACACTCTCTTTGTCTTTCTCTGTCTCTGTGTCTTTGTCTCTGTTTCACTGTCTCTGTCTCTATTTCTTTCTATATATATATATATATATATATATATATATACACATACATATATACACATAAAAAGGGCACTTTTATATTAAATACCTAAGGATATAAGACATAATATATAGAAGTGTATATATATATATATGTATGTATATATACACACTTAGGTATTTAATATATAAGCTCTCTTTTTAACACCAAACACCATGCCAATGGAAGAGCTGTACAATGACACTATATTTATGTTTTATGAGAAGCTGCCTAGGTTAAACTTTCCTGTATACACATAAAGTCATGGTTGCTTCTCTAAGTTGACAAATATGCAAAAATAAAGAGTGAAAACATACTTTTGCATTTTTTCAGTTTTGGAAAACTGATGATAAGTGTTGATCATGGGGTAGAGATTTTCATATATGAAACATATGTTAAAACAAGTGCTGGGGAATGGGAATGGAATGCTTTTTTCAGGAGACCTATATGGTGGAACTGTTGAATGATATATAAGCTGTTAAGACATTGTTTTTTTTTTTTTTTTTTTTTTTTTTTTTTTTTGG
>NW_006790238.1:475900-497524 GCF_000442215.2 Lipotes vexillifer | reverse complement strand
TTTTTGTGTTATATGGGCCTCTCACTGCTGTGGCCTCTCCCGTTGCGGAGCACAGGCTCCAGATGCGCAGGCTCAGCGGCCATGGCTCACAGGCCCAGCTGCTCCGCGGCATGTGGGATCTTCCCGGACCGGGGCACGAACCCGTGTCCCCTGCATCGGCAGGTGGACTCTCAACCACTGTGCCACCAGGGAAGCCCTGTTAAGACATTTTTCATCCTAATGGAGCTGGGAATTTCCAAAACTGCAGCTTTACCGTTTCCCTCAGTCATGATGGCTTCTGACTATATTTTTCCTCCTTAACTTTAGAGTATTTTCTTTGTTTCTATAGGGATGTTTGCAATTATGAATGTATTTCCTAACCATTTCTCAACCTTTAAATCAACCACTGATATTGTTCTTAGGTGGTAAATTTTTCCAATCCACTGAATTTATTAATTTCTTTGTTGGCCCACAGTTGGAAAGCATGCAAATAGCTGAACTCTGTGTAGTTCAAAAATACGTATTTTTTATCTTATGTATTATGATAACATCAAATTACAGGAATAATTTAAAAGCTGGACTGCAATAAAAGGAAGAAACATAAAATAGCCTCTGGTCACGAGCACCATTACATTGTGCAATGTAATCTCATTACATTGAGATTACGTGAATCTCCCCACGTTCTTGCCTCCTGCATCTCAGTAGTTTTGAGAGTTGTTATGCATTGTGGGAGCTGCCACTAGGTGAGTTAGTGGAATAGCCTTCAGAAGTTAACTGTAGTCCCCAACCCCATCTCACTGAAACAGTCCACAGTCTCATGGGCAGGTATCCCTGGAGATTCCTTGTGGAGGTAAATAGCAGTATTGGTTGTTCTCTGTCATCAACAGCACTGTAAGGACAAATCCCTCTTGCCTCACATCCCTATTTATCCCAGTTACCACCAGAAGGACAAGTCTCTCCTGCCATGTCTCACCACCTGGAGTCTTTTCCCTGTACTGCTCAGCACAGCCCTGAGCTGACCCCCACTCTACACCCAAACTCCCACAATGCCTCCAGAACTCTTTCCTGCTTGTCAGCAAATTCCCTCTTCATCCTCATGTTGTCTGTCACAAAGCATTCCTTTGGCTTCCTTGCCTAAACTGAAATCTAGCTTCAGAGGGTGCTGGTTTTCTTGCAGTAAATAGAGGCAGTTTCCCCTCTTACATCCCTGTATCTCATTATCTCAGGGCTTGAAAATAGTTTCATTATCCACCCAACCACTCTTTGTCCCTTCCAGATAGTTGTCTATCACTCTGCTTTCAATCCCTATCCCCTGGCTACACTGAACTTTTTTTTTCTCTTAAACTGTCCCAAGCTCTTTCCTATCTTGTAGCCTTATATATGCACTTCCTCCTTGCTGGCAGATTCTAATTTCAGTAGCAAGGTCTTCCTTATCCTTTATTCTTCAGCCTAAACTTCACCTCCTTACGCAATCCTTCCTTGAAGCTCTCTTTCTAAGAGAGCTTTCCTGCTTCCTTATTCTCTCTCCCAGGCCCATTTGTTTCCTTCGTAGCACCTCTTTCAAATTAAATTATTTTATATCAGTTGCTTTCTTTTTTTTTTTTACTGTGTATCTTCACCAACAGAAAGTGAGCTTCCTGGGGGCAGGTACCACATTTATTTTTTGTCACTATTGTGCCTCTGATACCTAGTGTAGTGCTGGTCACTCAGGCATACATTATTTGAGGACTGAAGAAATATGCAACATGACTATTAGAATAGGAATATATATTCAAGAATCATAGAAATTATGGATATGAAATTATTATACAAATCTGTGGCAGCATTCTCATTAGAAGGTAAAATCATATGTTCTAGGAATAACTTAATGAAAAGAAAGTTGGAATTCAGGGACTCTGGGGAATTTGAAATGGTGAGAGCTGATGTGCTAGAAAATAGCCTGTCTAACAAGCATATTCAATATTTATTGATTATAATTTGCAAATAATAGAAAGCCAAGACTTTTATAACTATCTTTGTTATGAACACACAGAAGTTATGGGAGGAAGCATGGAAAGAGGCATGACTTAAAGAAGATCAAAACAGACTGGTTGACTATCATTGTCAGATATGAACTGTCTTATCTAGTCTTTGGATTGGAACCACATGGCTGTCAATTCTAGAATGAAATCTTTGGAGAATGCTCTAAATATAGGTATTTGGTGTTTCTGAATGTTTCACTTTAGCTGTCAGGAGTCTGGGGGTCAAATTTGGCATTTTTAACACACAAATGGAAGTATCTGACTTAACTATGGAGAGCCATTCATCTCTGCAGGAAGGTAAGCTGAAGGAGCTGTAGGCACGGTCAAGCTCTGGGCATTATATAGTATTGGATTTCTTTTGGCGGGCTTTTTAAATACATCAGTTTATTTTCCATCCTTACCTCCCTTGCCCAGTGGAAGGGATATGACTTAATATGACTATGCATATTAGGTCTCTGAGCAGCCTTTTGTTAGAGTCAAGAGACATCACTGTCTGCATGGGTGAGTGTGTGTGTGTGTCTGTGTGTGTAATTGTACATTGTTCCCAAAGGACAGCGTATCAGAAAAAAAGCCAGTGATAATTTTCTTGATGAAAATGATGTCAGAACATAAATCAGGATTCTCCCTGTTTTAACAATTTCATCTTCCAAAGTACCTTAAAGTCATACATGTATTATCACATTTTATCATTACTATATAATTATGATATTGTCATTATCTTCATTTTACAGATGATAAATCTGAAGTACAGAGGTCAAATAAAATTTTCAAAGTGAGTGGTGTAGCTGGTACTTAAGCTTTTAGTCTTGCCAATTCCAGCTCCAGTGTTTTATGTGCTATCTGAATTGGAGGGCTGGACAGGATAAACTGTTTCACAGACCTCATCCCCAGAAGAGGTATTGAAAACATGTGAGACAAATCATAGCTTGGAAGGATTGGCATCTTGTCCATTCTGAGGTACAGTGAGGGACCAGATGATCTGATACCTTTTTGTTGCAGATTTCATAGGTACATTCATCTGGAAGAGTTTGCTGTGAGCATCAGCTATTTCAAATTTGGTAACACTAAGAGAATAGTGTTTAAGCCCATCAATGCTTAGGGAGAAAACCCTTTTGGCTAATGATCATGAATTTTTTAGACTGCTAAATAGACTCCTAATATGAATGTGAAAGTGCTAAATGTTGTAGATTATGCAGGTCCACCCACATGGTGTCAGTACCCCTGGAGTGGTTCATTTTCAGGCTGCAAGTCCCATTATTTTCTAAAAACAGGATAAGAAATGAGAGAGCCGACAGTTTTAATTAAGTACTAAAGCTGATCTGTGGTTCTGGTGCAGAAAAAGCAAGTGACTTATGTTTCCCTGTACTACACTATTCAATCATCAGTTCCACGTTCAGGCCTTGTTTGGCTCATTTCATATTACAACATGTATAATGTCCCTGTGTTATATAATAAAGAATTTGGCTGGCCTTTGTCCCTGAATCCTGGAAGGGAGACTGTAAATCCTTAGGATTTCCTGAGAATAAGAGTGTCCTTATTATTCATGATCCCAGTGGATCATTCCTGAATTTATGTTAATAAGGTGACTCATGGTGGCCCTCTAGACAGCTTCAGGAAGGAGGCTGGTCATAGGCAGTCATGTAATTAGAGGGTTGGGACTTTGAGCCAGCCTGACCTCTGGGTTGAGGAATAGGACTAGAGATTGATTTCAATCATGTGGCCAAGGATATAATGAAACCCCAGTAAAAACTCTATGAGGTTCAGTGGAGCTTCCTGGTTGGTGAACACATCAGTATGCCTGGAGGATGATGTGCCCTGATTCCATGGTTTGGGAGCATGGAAGCTCTGTACTGGGGACACTCTCAGACCTTGTCCTTTGTGACTTTTCATTTGGCAGCTCCTGAGTTGTATCCATCATAATAAAACTGTAATTGTAAGTATAGCGCTTTCCTGAGTTCTACCAAGTTATCAAATGTGAGAAGACTAATGGGAACCCAGATTTGTGGCCAGTTTGTCAGTAGTAAGGATGACCTGGGGATCACTTGAACTTGTGGTTGGCATCTTAAGTAGGGGCAGTCTTCCAAGGACTCAGCCTTTAACTTGTGGGGTCTACATTAACTACAGATAGTGTCAGGAATGATTTTCAGTATACTAGTTGATGTTAGACCAGTTGGGGTTGAAGTGGAGGACCTCAAAAGGGGTGATGTATTATTAAATTACCCACTGACTCATCATTTGTTAATTGAGAGTTACACTTGGCAGGTCAAGCTATTTTCTAAATCTTGGACTTTTAATTTCTCTGATCTCAATTATTTACTGGGTTAAGTTTTGTCTTTGGGACTAACTCTGCCTGGGTATAGGTGGGATAGTTTCATCTGTACTAACTGATTCAATGATAAGCATTATGAGTATAATCAGCATCATGTTAAGTGCCCATGTGAACTTGCCGAGGTATTTAATAACTTAGGAAAGGGGTGCGAGTAACAGAGTTTTGGTTCTTGGCATTTGATGGTGATAGGACTATGTGACTAATTCTCATTACTCTCCAGGTGATTAAGAATGTCTGAAAAGATAGACATAGGCCATGCTGTCGGCACATCCCTGTAGATTGTCTTATGGTGGCCTCATGGTGATGTGTTCAAACTCAGTTGAATCACAGTAAACCTGAAATAGACCTCTGCTCAGAAGAAACTGTTTCATGTTTGATATCTCTATGTCCAAGGTGATTTTTAACCTTCTATTGATTGCCAGAGATCCAGAGAATGACTCATCATCTATGCTCTCTTTCTGTGTTCTCTTTAAGGCAATTCTTTTTCCCTCTATATGATGGAAAACTCTCCATTTACTTTATAACAGTTTTTTAACAATTTATGAATTGGCCTCTCAAAAAAATAAAATATTTAT
Source organism: Lipotes vexillifer (assembly GCF_000442215.2). Lineage (NCBI taxonomy): Eukaryota > Metazoa > Chordata > Mammalia > Artiodactyla > Lipotidae > Lipotes > Lipotes vexillifer. The sequence goes on along the minus strand of NW_006790238.1, from coordinate 492,620 downwards.
TTTATTATTTACTTAGTATTTTATATTTACATTTACATTTTATATTTAGTATACAGCATGAAGAGTTTTGGGTTGTTTGCAGAAAGTTTAGAGTTATTATATTTAGTTTCCATGTTTTTTTATTTCAGAGAATTCATGAAGGTGAAACATTTTGGAACAGTTGGGGGATGAGCTATGAGATCACTGAGGAAGATGTAAGAAGCTAGGAAAATAAAAATTAATCTTCTCAATGTTTTGCCATTATCCTCCAAGAACTAAATTGGGAATGTGATTTAAAACAGACACACATCCTTTCCCCCCTCAAAAAACTGTAGCTGAGTGAGGAAGTACAGAGCATTCTGTCATCTTAAATGGATTTAAGACTATATATTAGCTTGTCACTTCAGCTGTGTACAAAGATAGCCATAGCATAAAATTGTCCCTCCAGGATGTCACACTTTTACCGCTATTAATCTTTCTCTCAGATGCTATTTGATGGAGATCAGAACTTCTGAGTCATATGGCATTTGCTTGTCTTACATTTTTTAAAGGCAAACACATTTTCATTACATTCAAAATGTAAGTCTTGAAGTTACTTGTTATGTAAATTGTCATTAATGATTCATATCTTACAGGTATACATTGGAAACAAAATCTAGTTGAACGTTTAGGTTCACCGTCTACTCTCGGGCATTAATTAACAGTAAAGTGTGTTCTAAATTCTTGTTCTTTACTGCTTCACTGTGTTTTGGGGGTTATGGAATGATCTGGATAGGGGTAGAGTTGAGCAAAGGGGATTAAAATGTATTGAAGTCTTATGTGCCAGATAGTTTATAGTAACTATCTCATTTTATCTAAATAGCTTAATGGTAGGTGGTCTTGAGCCCATGTTATATACAATATAAAGAACCTGACTGAGATTAAAACTTGCCCAGTGTCACACAATTGCAAAACAGAATTTCATATCTCATAAGTAAACAATTTTTAGCTTATCACATGCTGAAACCTGCTGTTCCTCCTCTTTCTCCACTTTCTTTTCCTCCTTCTCCCCTTTTTTCTTTCTTTTACTATGTATGAAACCAATCAAAATCAGCTAATGATCTCTGCTAATGCTAGGAATCAGTGGAGGGAAGAAAAATATACCTGAGACTTCTTAAAGTTATAATTGAAATGATTTACTGGCACGTTTGATGGGTAGGTTTGTATAATGCTTCTTTGTGTATGCTTCACTGAGCTATTATTTTTGTTTTTATTGCCATACAGCAACAATGTTGAAATGTAATAAGCAGTTCTAGTCACTAATTGTCTAATCAGTAGTAATTATTAGTTGGCTGGGTTTTCATGCTGCATATGATTCAGTGTCCTGTGAAGTGCTCTAGCACACAAACTCCATGTGATTTTGTTTATATTAATACAGGTATAGTGTATGGGAAAAGTATGCACTTTGACTTCCACAATCATGAGTCAGATTATTAGTGGTGCCACTGTGGACCAGTTATCTAGCTTTTCTGAACTTCAATTTCTCCATCTGTAAAATTGAGAATAATAATTTGTTCAGTTGATCCTTGAACAATGTGGGAGTCAGGGGTGCCCACTTTCTGTGCAGTCGAAAATCCGTATATAATTTATATCAACCCTCTCTATATGCTGTTCCTCTGTGTATGTGCTTCCTCTGTGTCTGTGGTTCCACATCTGTGGATTCAACCTACCATGGATTGTGTAGTAGGGTAGTATTTACCGTTGAAACAACATCTGCATATAAGTGAACCCGCACAGTTCAAACCTGTGTTGTTCAAGGGTCAACCGTAATACCTGTTAAAGAATTTTTTTTTAAGGTAAAATCATGACTCTTGTACAAATATAAAATGTCAAAGATTTTGTTCATTCATTCATTTTTTTTTTATGTGGACCATTATTTTAAAGTCTTTATTGAATTTGTTACAATATTGCTTCCATTTTATGTTTTGGTTTTCTGGCCGTGAGATGTGTGGGATCTTAGCTCCCTGACCAGGGATCCAACCCACGCCGCCTGCATTGGAAGGCGAAGTCTTAACCACTGGACCACCAGGGAAGTCCCTATTTACTCATTCATTATTGAGGAAACCAAAACGATATTACAATAGGTTCAAAAGCAAATTCAAAATAACACACAGAAATAGGTAGCCAGGAATGTTTTAATGAATTTACAAATAGGTGCAATGTTAGCTTTTTCTACAAGTTGGCAGAAGTCCTCTATTGGAAGAATTCATCTTCATGTCTATTGTCAAGACTCAATTTCATTTCAGTCAGTTGTCTACAATTTATGGAGTTGTAAAAAGAAAGTCAACAAAAGGCACAGATCCAATAGAATTAAATAACTAGGAATATTGTCCCCTAGAAAATGCTTGCTTTTTATTGAAGACTCTCACTAATCTTTCTGGGTACATTTCAAAGTCTTCCACAGATTTTTCCTAAATATCTGCTTTGAGAGGTTATTGAGAAGTTTTTTTTTGCAAAACCACATAATGCTTTTTCAGATATATAATTATATATTATATAATTTATATATAATTAAAACAATAATTAACACATGAAATGAAAATTTACCAATTCATTCAGACTACTAACATGTTAAAGAAAAAGTTATTATGACATGTGGTAAAGAACATTAACACAGACTCTATTCAGGGAGACTACTATAATGGGTTTTATAGTAGGGGAGGGAGATTGGGCTCAACACTGAATACACCAAGGATAAATGAAGATTTATATTTAAGAAGCAGGGTGAGGATAAGTGAATGGAAAATTATTAAGGGAAAAAATCAGGGGTAATTGGGGATTCTGGCTAAACTGACTTGACTCCACACATTCTCATGGGAAACTGAAGACACCATTTTCACTACACTATTCTTATCACTTACAGCAATGAAGGGCTTTTACTTTCTTAAACTAACTCTGGGAGCAAACTTTTCAGATCTTGTGAGGGTTGCATGCTCTCTGTGAGATGCCTCCTGTGTCTTTGGTTGATCCATAAAAAGACTTATTAGTTTGAGTAGCTATTTGACATTAATATAAGATCCTACTCATTAATGGCCAGATGATGGATCCTTTGAGTTGGCTATACTTGGAAGGGAAATTATAGAGAGTTTTCATCCTAAAAACAAATTAAAAAGTGGATTAACATTATATATATACAGATATGTGTGTGTGTGTGTGTGTGTGTGTGTGTGTGTGTGTGTGTGTGTATGTATAAAACAGCTAGCTTTAGGGACTCTGTTTAACAAGATGAAAGAACACAAATAGACTTGAAGGAAAAATCCAAGGTAATTTCCCCTTCTTAAAAACTGCCCCATCTCAGCAATTCTCCAGGCCCTCTTAGAAATAATCAGGAAGTTGGTCAGCTAGAAGCTAATATTCAAGAGCTAATAGAAGCAACTATCTTTGTCTTATAAATCTCTGTAAAACCAGAAATGCAACTCTAGAAGCAAATTAAGACCAACCTATCTTTACCAATCCCTGTTCCCTTTACCAATCACCTGTTCCTCTCAAAATACTTGTAGATATTATAAGATCAGGATATTGGAAACAAAATTGTCCTGTACTTAAGAGAAAGAAGAAAAAATTTAAATAGTAATTACCCTAAGATTTCTGATTTTAGACAAATATATTCCAAAACTCGTAGGAGAAAACTTACATTTTCTTTCTCTGTCCCATACAGGTGTAAATATTACTATATATTTGAGATGGAAACACCTAAGGAGATAACAAAAACTTGCCTGAGACTGAAAAAAAAGGAGCGAAAGAGGCTTTTTAAACACAAACTGCTAAAGGGCTTCCTTGCCCAAACTCTAAACCACAGCCTCCTTACGATTGTTTGTCAAGGGCAAATATAAATCTTAAAAGTCTTCTCCCCAAGTAGTATAAAACTTTAGCCATCTGAGCAAGCAAATTTAATTTATTCCAACTGTTATTTATGTGTTTGTGTCCATATATTTGTCTATATTATGTATATTATAGATATGGTATTTTTCTATCTCTGGGTGGTATTGTCAAAATTAATATGTAAAAGAGCTCTATTTAACTGGCTTTAAAACAACCACAATTTTATAATGAATTAAAATATAACAGAAACTAACCCAAATGATTTTCAAGTTCACATGACCTAGCATTAAACTTTAGTAAATGCAAGCTAGTTTAAGTTTAGGCTTATTTAATACAGACATGTCTTTAGAGTTATCAGCATTACATACAATACTTTTATTCTAACTAAGTTTACTAAAAGTCAAATAAGCTCATGTTATCTCTGTTACAAAATTTGTCAGTAAGAAAAAAAATCCTTAATATGATGACTAATGTCTCATGAAATTTTCATGAGTAATCTAAGTATAATTGTTAAGAACAACTGAATTAAATAGATGTAAATGAGATAAGAGTTTTTAGGTGAACTTTTAAGCAATGATTATTTTATAATATGTCTAGTTAAATAGTTTCCCAAGTCTCTTTTGTAACTTCCACCCTTCAAATTTTGCTAAGTTAGGTTAAGAGATGGAAAATCATTGAATATCTAGACAATTTCTAAATAATATAAAATTATGAAACTTTAAGTAATGAACATTGGTTTATCTATGTTTGACTTCCTATTACAGAGAAACTAAAAATAAGTTTGGTATTATTAGTAAACAAGTCATACTTTATTGAAACATTATATATGAAGTAGCATATGTTTCTAGAAATTATGAAATGCATTCATAAATTTGGTGATCCACAGAATGCTGGTGTAAAAGATAGTTCATAATTGTTTACTTCTTTTTTTTTTTTGGCTGTGCCATGTGGCTTGTGGGATCTTAGTTCCTCGACCAGGGATCAAACCCAAGCCCAGCGCCCGCCAGTGGAAGTGTGGAGTCATAACCACTGGACCACTGGGAGTTCCCAATTGTTTAGTTCTTTAATTCGCTAAAAATTAAGGTTTTTAAGGGTTAAAAATTCTAGTTAATGTATGTAATGAAAACAACTAGAATTAATCAGGAAAACAACTCTGTATGCAAGGAGAGTAAGATACATTTTTGCCTAAAAAAGGGTACCGGATATGGAGATATAATTTTGTTAAGGAAAATGAGAGTAATTTTGTCTAAACTAGAACTTCTGGTTATGAAGGACAAACTAAATGCAGACAAAAAGTTGGAGAGAGAGAAAGAGAAAGAGAGAGAATCTTACCTTTTGTTGTCAAGCTAGCTGAAATTGAATAAATGTATTACAAAGGTTATAAAAATAAGCTTTAATATCAGTAATATACGAATATAAAACAAAAACTTGATTTTCTTCCATCTGCTAAAAGGATAAAGTTTAAGTAGACTATTGGTCTGCTCCTGATAAGATTTTTGTGAAAATATTTTTGTTTTTGTTTTCCCTAAAAAGCAAGGGTAAGCACAGTCTTACTAACTGTGCTTCACACTGTCTTCATCAGATCTTTGATTGTTTAAAATTGAGTCATCTTAATATTAAAAGAGGTAAGTTTAACTTACGACACTGTAACTTTTTGTATTTTCCTTTGAAATTTTTTATTGTCACTTTGGTCAAATAGATAATTAAATATTATTTCATAATGATCTGTGATTCTGTTAGTCAAGTATCCAAGGCTTTTATATTTTTGACAAATTTCCCCAAATCAAATTCTAAATGAAGTCTTATTGACCTAGAAATAACTTTGGGGATTTCCTGAGGGCCCTTGGAATACCTCAAAAGATTTCTTTTCTCTCCTTATAAAAGAGAGGTATTAAGTTAGTTAGGCTTTTTTAAAAAATAATTATTTATTTTTGGCTGCGTTGGGTCTTTGTTGCTGCCTGTGGGCTTTCTCTCGTTGTGGTGAGCAGGCTTCTCATTGCAGTGGCTTCTCTTGTTTCAGAGCACAGGCTCTAGGGCACGCAGGCTCAGTAGTTGTGGCATACGGGCTTAGTTGCTCTGCGGCACGTGGGATCGTCCTGGACCAGGGCTCAAACCTGTGTCCCCTGAATTGGCAGGTGGATTCGTAACCACTGCGCCACCAGTGAAGCCCAGTTAGGCTTATTTTGATATGTTAAATTACATGGGAGCCTTCTCAAATAAGTGATGATAAACCTTAGGTTATATTGTATGGGTAAATGTTGATATAAATATTCTATAAATTATATGAAGTTCCTAAAATTTGGATATGTCCTGGTATAATGTTATCAATCATAATTCTGTTGTAGTTATTATCTTAAATGTGGTATGTCACAAAAATAACGAAATTTCCTTGTCAATTCCATTATAATTAATCAGATCTTTAATAATAGGCATTTTAAGTCTTTTATCATTTGCAGACAGTTATTGTTTTACTCAGATGCTTTTATAAAAGCTTCCTGCAAATGTGTTAAATCTTCAGAGAAATTCATGGGAAGGAACAAGTACTCTAGAATACAAGTTTCTGATAACTCAAATCATACCACTGAACTGGGTAAAAATTTATAGAACCTAACAGAGAAAATGATAGCTTCATAAAAACAAAAGATCAAGGAGAGCAGGAACTAATGAAATGGTACTAAATAGACTGATGAGGATGATTGTAATTTTTATTTTTTTAATTGCTGATTCTTTAATCTTGTTTTCCAGATATAAGAAAATCTTTCCTCTTAAGCTAAATATGACTCAGAGTAATTTGATAAAGTATACCTTTGTAAACAAAGATGAAAAGATCTCCATATCTTTTCTTTCTACCTGATCCCTCCACAATTCTGAATCTTGTAATGAGAATTCTTATTTTCTTGGCAATATGGCTATTTACGTAAGTTCAGTAAGAATCTGTTCTCCTTTTAGCAGGACACAATTGGAAACTGGTTATATCAGCAAGGCTTTGACTGGAGTGTCATATTTGAGAGAGACACATGGAGACTCATGTATGACCAGACAGCTCTAAGGAACTAAAGTTGTCTTTATTAAGCCAATAAAGCCCCTTGGAAAAACAGCCTAGTACCTTGCTTATATGGTTACCAGCAGCCTTACCAGGTGAGTAAGGAAGGTCACTTCCGGGAAGATGCAGGAACCTCAAGATATTTTGGGAACCTTGCAAAGAAAGCAATTTACTCAAATCTATAGGTATTGCAGGCAAGTCTGATTGCAAGTCCTTGACTTGGCTCATCTTCCTGGCCCTGAGGGCCATTTAAAAGTACAGTCTGGGGGCTTCCCTGGTGGTGCAGTGGTTGAGAATCTGCTTGCCAATGCAGAGGACATGAGGTTGAGCCCTGGTCTGGGAAGATCCCACATGCCATGGAGCAACTAAGCCCATGTGCCACAACTACTGAGCCTGCGCTCTAGAGCCCACAAGCCACAACTACTGAGCCCACGTGCCGCAGCTACTGAAGCCCACATGCCTAGAACCTGTGCTCTGCAAGAGAAGCCACCACAATGAGAAGCCTGCACACCTCATTGGAGAGTAGCCCCCACTTGCCACAACTAGAGAAAGCCCATGCACAGCAATGAAGACCCAACGCAACCAAAAAATAAAAAAATAATAAATAAAAGTTCAGTCTGAAATTTCTTTTGAACTGGTCCAGCAAAGAAGATTTAAAAGAGCCTTTATGATCAATTGCTATTTTTGCTGCACTTATGCAAATAACTAGGCCAAGTTGATTGAATCTAGGTTTATCTTGCAAACAAATTTGTCTTAATTTGGCTATCTTTCATAGAAAATGAGAGTGATTTCAGAGAGAAAAATTATGTTTCAGTAGAATCTATAATACATGCATGTGAATATCAGACTCTGCTTCTATTAATTGTCTTTGAGATTTGTTATTTTCCTGTAAACTGGACTAAATCCTGAATTATTCTAGTTTCCTTCAATATCTGGCTATGACTCTCCAAACTAATGTTTCCAATTCTCTTCCATCTTTTTTAAAATTTTGGCTGCACTGGGTCTTAGTCGCAGCACATGGGATCTTTATTTACAGCATGAAGACTCCTTAGTTGCAGCATGCAGACTTCTTAGTTGTGACATGTAGACTCTTAGCTGAGGTATACAGGCTTCTGAGTTGCGACATGCAGTCTTCTTAGTTGCGGCATGCAGTCTTCTTAGTTGCGGCATGAAGACTTCTTAGTTGCGGCATGCGGACTCTTAGTTGCGGCATGCATGCGGGATCTAGTTCTCCGACCAGGGATTGAACCCAGGCCTCCTGCATTGGGAGCATGGAGTCTTACCCACTGGCCCACCAGGGAAGTCCCTCTTCTATCTTTTTGATCTGGGATCATTAAGAACTTAAAACTGCCCTTTTTCCTGAAGCCCTGCAAAGGGAAGCTAGGTGACTTGATATAAACTTCAGAGAAATTGCCAGAACATCTCATGTTTAAATAATCTTCATGCCTGTTGCTGTATCGGTCACTTAGTTTACCTGAATATCTGGTAACATCATCAGAGACATTTCAAACTACAAAACATGCTTTGACACTGATATCTAGAATTTTCTTGATTAAGCTGCTCCCTGGGTTCAGAAGCTGGTTTATAGTCCACTCCAATCATTAACCTTTGGTTTTTTGTTGTTTATTTGTTTCCATAGACATGCCTCTTATTCAATACCTGAATGCATGTGCAATGTAGGCCTAACTTTGGGAGCCTCCTGAAATGAATTTAACTGAACTGACCTATTTTTAGGACTAGGATTCAGTGAAATCACTGAATTACTTAGGATCACTGATTCAGTGAAATCATAGAGCAATCTACCAGCTCAGCTTTTAATACGTGAAATTTCCAGGGAAATTTCAGAGGAGGGAACTTTTGAGGCCCAGGGCAGATTGCCCACAAATACGCCAAAATGGCATATTAATTATTTGAGTTAAAGTTACTTGAGAAACAGCCAGGGCAAGGACACTCTGACAGATACCCTGCCTGTATGAAATCACAAAATAATCTTTCATGTGAAAGGTACCCTCCCTGCACCAGGAGGCAGAGAGACATCCTTGTAACCAGAGGTAGGGAATTCAGAGCTGAAAAGACCTTGTTACTTCTTTACTAATTTTTATCATAAATGCATGCTGAATTTTCTCACAAGCTTTTTCTGCACCTATTGACATGATCAAATGATTTTTATTCTTCAATTTGTTAATGTGGTGTAACACACTGATTGATGTGTGGATATTGAAAAATCCTTTCATCCTTGGGATAAATCCTACTTCGTCATGGTGGATGATCCTTTTAATGTATTGTTGGATTCAGTTTGCTTATATTTTTTGAGGATTTTTATATCTATGTTCATCAGTGATATTGGCTTATAATTTTCTTTTTTGTGATATCTCTGTCTGGTTTTAGTATCAGGGTCATGCTGGCTTCATAGAACAATTTCAGAAGTGTTCCTTCCTCTGCAAGGATATAATGGGACTTCTCAATAGATTTTTGTTAATATTTTTGGAATAAATATATTTATTCTCTGATTTACCCTGCATTTCACTAGCTAAAAGTTTATCTTTGAGATAGATTTAATTGAAGCAATTAGTAGTTTCTCTCATATCAAGGCATTTAAAAGTTGGTAGCTATTTAAGAGGAGAAATGTAAGTAAACATACAGTTTATCCATTACATGACATTTTTCTCCTTAAGAGATTAGTAGTCAGTGGAAAGATTAAAAATTGTGGTATCATCTTGAGAATCAAGTGATTTGAAAACCTGATTAATGTTGCTATTATAAATTCTGTTTAAGAAATATTTTTTCAGACTTCATCAAATGTCAAAACAGGGAGATGCCGGCCTTTAATCACCTACCACCACATACAAGTTTCCATAGCAGCAAGAAATAAACTGTCATCAGTTAGTGTGATAGACCAGTGTTATCTCAAAGTACCTTTAAAAATGTGAATTATAAGTAGTATATGGCATACTTTCTAATTCTGTACCATCAAGCTTCACAAAGTGTGTTGTTTGATGTGTTTTCTTGGTATGAGGTATGTTCTAATTCCTGTTGCCTTGGAGAAAACTCCCATTAGTGTCTGCATTTTATTTTTATCATTTGTCCAATGACCTTGGGAATGTGGTCATCAGGTATGAATGTCACTGTGTTATAACTTAATCCTCTTGCCTTTTTATATCTATTGCTCCCAGCCTACTTTCTTCAAATTCTTGAATTAATTTTTAGCCACAAAATTAAAATATCGAGGTTTGAGATACACAAATAGGACACTGGGGACAAATGAAGAAATAGTTAGACTTTTGGGATTTGAGAACTGGTATATATAACATGCACTGTATTTTTCTCTCTATATAGTCAGCCCTCCATATGCACAGGTTCTGCATCTATTAGTTCTGCAACCATGGGTTCAACCAACTGGTAGATCAAAAATATTTGGGAAAAAAATTCCAGAACTTTCCAAAAAGCAGAACTTAAATTTGCCATGCTCTGGTAAATATTTACATAACATTTACCTATGTTAGATACTACAAGTAATCTAGAGATGATTTAAAGTATTTGTGAGGATTGCATAAGTTATGTGCAAATACTATGCCATTTTATATAAGGGACTTGAGCATCAGCAAATTTTGGTATCTGTGGAGGTCCTGGAACCAACCTCCCCAAGGATGAGGATACAAAGAGAGCAGTGTATACATGATCTTGAGGAATGACCCCATTGTGCATGGTTTGCTGGAGAAGTATCAAGCCTAAGGAAAACTGGGTACTATATTCTATTCCAGTGGTCAGTCTTGAACTGTAAGTTTCCTCATCAATACTTGAAAGAATTTCCTTGAAGTCCCTTTAGAATCAAAGCATACACAAGGAATTTCTGCATTGATTCCATGGTGCTCTAACAAATTTGCTACGGTTCTCATGAAATCCCATTGAATGAATGAATAGGTTGGTTTGCCAATTCTGGATAACTTTGTAGGTTTCAAGATGCTCATGAATTATACTCAGTTGGCAAAATCTTTTGATAGGGTAAAGAAATTGTGGGTGGTATTTGTGGTCATACTTATTCTTTCTCCATATAGCTTTTATTAGTATTGAGTAATTTGACCTATAATTTAGTAACAATGTTGTACACTTTTCCGTTGCCCTTCGTAATTTATAGTGACTTTTGGGAAGTAGTTTTATATTTATACTTTATTATCATTCATTTGGAAAAATTATAGGCTTCTTATTTTAAAATATTAAAAGAACTAATAAACAAAGTTTAGAAGTTTACCCATTCTGCATTGGGTAACATAAAATGAGGAGCACCATGTTAGGTGTAAGGATGATATAAGTGATGGTCCCTGACCTCCCAGTTTATAGTCTAAGAGATACATGAGGGAAATTTTTGTCTTTGATTTTTATTTATTTTTATTATAAATGATTTTACTTTCTTGACATAAAGACATAGGCCATCATGAGGAATGCAGTGTATTTCAGAAATAGATGGTTAGATTGGAAAATATGACAACGTTTGAAGATATTTATTGGACTTAGGAATGCTTATAAGTCTGAACATGAGACAGAATCTGAGCATGTTGTTTTTTAGCCAGAAGTTTTATAAATATTTGAATTTGAATATTTTTGGTTGGGGAATGCATTCTCCTGTTTTACACTTTGCCACTCCCTCCCAGCTTTATTTCCTGGCTTTGACTTCCTGCCTTGCCCCTTAGCATTTGAGGTTGTATTTCCTAGTTTACACTGCAAATATCAATGAAGATTATAGAATTATAGAATTTCCTGCTTGAGAGTTATAAATGACATTTTAATTTTAAATTGAATTAAAGATAAGGAGAATAAATCATATTTCCCAAAGCTAATATTCAATCAAAATGTATAAATCAGGCTATACCAATGGATATGTTGTGCTCATTCTGATTAGGCATTTCATTCTTTCTAGTTGTCGGGTCTATACTGTACTAGTTGAAACATATTTTGAATATCAACCCTGATTAACATAATTCCAGCAGGGTGTATTTGTGTGTGTATGTGTATGTGCAATCCATTTCTATCTAGTGCAAGCACTCTGCATGCCATGTTTTCTATGAGATAGAATCCTTCAACATCAGTAGGCTCCTTGTTTAACTTCGCTTCTTGCACTAACAAATGACTTTTTGTTCAAGAATGACAAGAGATCAATTAAAAAGAAAGAAGAATGTTAATCCAAGATGGAATACACCCACCCTAATTGAAGAATGGTGAACAAGAATCTGGTCAATGAATTATAACCTCATTTTAAAATTCATTCCTCCATTTGATAATTAATTCTTATGGCATCTTACATAATCATCAGAGGCTTTCCCTGCAAAGTACATGAAGGTAAATGAACCTCTACTTGAAGCTTGACATCTATCTTTGGCTCACTGTTGAAGAACACATTATAATGAAGCAACAAACAGGATGCCTGATCACTCTAGTTCAGTGAAAAAGCGAGAAAGATTAATAACACTGCTGTGTAATGGAATAATGTCAGGTACGAAACACTGTATCCTCTACCTTCGAGAGTGTTCCTTAATCCTGTGGATTTACAAATACTTCATTTTCATTTTGTGATTAGAAAAAAATATTAAATTCTCATTTGAGTATGATTTCTAACTTTAGTAAAAGTAGAGAGAAGGGAATAACAAAAATTCTTGTTAGTGAGAGAATTTTGTTGTTGGAGTTGCCTCTTCACCTGGTTAAGTTTCAAGAATAAATTAGGAAAATGAAGGGCTTTACCATCAGAACGTGAAGCCAGTCCATAAATAAGAGTCAGGGGCTGATCCAAGAGAGTCTCCAGACATGCCTTACCAAAGATAAGAATAGTTTTCGCAGCCTCTGAAGTTGGTCCCTGTTGCTTACAGAGCCTTGTGCACTAATAGATGCCCCTTGGGGAGTACAGGGCTCTTTAGTGATCATTTGCCATCAGCTATGCTCAGGGAACTAAGTATACTGCTGACCTCTCTGAGGCGTACTACCAAAAGTAAGTCACAGTCCTGATAAAGGAGTTTAGAGGGTGCACTAATGAATGTTCCAATCACAGAAGCCTCTTTTCTTTAAACCTCCCTCAACCAAGGGATTTATACAAATTTAATATCGCACAATTTTCTCAATATTTAAATACGACCCTTTCCTCTTGGAGTCTGGAATTCATCCAGTGGTAAGGAGCTGTGTTGGTTCTCTAACAAGCTCCAGAACAATAGGATTGGCCCTTTGGTGAAGTTCTGCTCCTCTCACTGGTTTTGATCTTCTTTGAGTGCCTTTTTCTATTTCAGTCACCACAAGTGGGAGATTTATTTTTTATTAAGTCTTTAACTTTTGACTTCTTAGTGAAATAAAATACCACCCTGCTAGAAATGGACATATTTTATTGTTAGCAATTGCTGACAAATGCAAGCTTATGCCTGTCTCCTTAAAGCAATCTATTCAACACTAAAATCAACATGATAACTCAAAACTCCTATCTCTTCTCAAGGCAAGATATTCACAAACAAAACACTTGCTACATAAATATACTTAACAACTAGAAACTCCCATTTCCTCTATTCTGAATGCAAAATAATCACAAACAAAAGTTTTAAAGAAAATCCATATATCTTCATTTGAGGTTTAAGGATTGCCTTGAGTGCTAGAGACTGAGACTGATAGCAGATATTAGATAATCAGAGTAAAGGAAGAGAGAAATGAGTGCAAAGAGACCTGGAATTTTCTGTTCTTATAAATTTTAAAAAATTTTTGACAACCCAGAATCATCCTTAGATCACCTATTTTCCTGTCTAGTTTTTTCTTTGTAACTTTAATTATCTTTGCTGCTACCTGTGTCGCTTACCTTTTTAATGTAATGTCTTAATATTTAATGTTGAGATGTGCTTTTGGAGAGATAGTTCCAAGGTTCAGCTGTAAAATCATCATTCATAGTGTAAGGAATCATGTGGCTGAACCCCAAGACATCAAATAGAAAATAGATTTATGACACAAAAAAGAAAAAAACTCGGCCATTGACTTTTATAGAGAACAAAGATGAAATCTTTAATCTTTTAATCTTTACAGGAATAGGACCTACTCATTTACAATAGATATAGAGAAGTGAATTGCAAGTGAAGTACTCATATACAAATCTAGGACTTCTAAAACATATTAAAATGTTTGTTCATCTTTTGTAGACCTTGTACACCTCTGTGTCCTGAGCCAGCAATTGAACCTAGGTTCTGAATGTAATGGAAGTCACTGATCACTATCATGTTTATTGTTTTATTTTCATAGCAAGTAACGTCGTAACAGTTATTGCTGTCCCAGTAAGGAAGTCTAACTATTTCACATAAATGAAACACCACATAATAAGATATTAAATCATATGAAACAAAACTGACTTTTGAATCTATTGTCACCTAAGGACAGTGGATGGTAATTTCTCCTTATGATTCTATGGGTAGCTAATTTATTATTTTCTCATGTACTTGGCTTATTATAGAGCCCTGCAACCCTTTCAGAGCTCCACCACTTATTTGTCAGACCATTAACTAAAAATGTAAAAACTGGTCACTATTGTGTCATCTGCTTAAGTAATTACACAGAAATAAACCACATTTTTCTATCACTTTGCTTGGTATCTTCTGCACTCGTAGCCATAATACATTGCAAATATATAGGTTTCTCTTCAGCCAAGACCCATCATTGTCCTTTCAAACTTCAGCATTCATGTTAATGACTCTGATCACTCTGATCTCATCAATCTTTCATGTCTTCCACTCTAATGATGTTGATCTATTCTTTATTAAGTGTATAGAACTTTTCTATAGGTCAGATTCGACTTACCAAAGATCTGGAACACTGACATTTTGTCTCTGACCATTCTTATATTTCTCCTACTTCCATTTTTTCCTCCTCTTTTTCAAGTGCATTATGACATCATTTCCCTCACCTCTCTAAATATTTCCAAGACATTTCCTTCTGTTATTATTTGCTTCTCTCTGTATATTCTTAACTTAATGGTCACATACTTCATAGATGTACCCATTAACCATAAAATCACAAATATACATTTCCAGTTTAAACTTCTCTCCTGAGCTACAAACACAAATTTCCAACATGTTTCCTGAATTTCTCAAATATACTTTCAAATCAGAGATCTTGCATACATCTTCATCTTGCATTCTCTATTATACTTTATTAAGTCATTAAGAATGGAATCCTTGTAATCTCCATTTCTCTCATATTTTATAATTATTTTTTCTGTCACCAAGACTTGTTAATTCTACCTATTCATAAACCTTTACTCAGTGTTTCTAGAAGAAATATAATCTCCTTTATCTTCTTCCCTAGAATATTCTATTTATCCTTTTTTGAAAATACAGACCACATTTTACAGTACTTTTGTTGGGCCCCAAATTTAATCCAATTGAACAGATATTTGCTGAGCATGTGTTTTATGCCAGACACTATGTTGAAAACTTGGAATATGTCAGTGAACAAAACAAAAATTCCTGCCCTTATGGGAAGGGGGACAGATAATGAGTAATATACATCATAAGTAAGTTAGCTACATGGTATGTTAAAAAATGATAAGGTTATGAAAAAGAGAAAAAATGAAAGCTGGACAAAGGGAGTCAGGAGTCTGGCTGGTATTGGGGGACAGGTTACATCTGAAATAGAATGGGTGAGACAGACCTGTTGAGGAGATAATTTGAGCAAAAGCATGAAGATAGTGAGGGGATCACCCATGTGACAATCTGGAGAATGAACGTCTAAGGAAAGGAAAGAGATAGTGCAAGACCCTAGTTTTGAGTGTGCCCGGTTTGTAACAAGGGGAAGAAAACGAGGAGATGAAGTGAGAGAGATAGCAGAGGCTACATTATGTAGGGCCTTATAGGCCCTCAGGGACACTGGCTTGTACTTAGAACAAAAGGTAACCATTGGAGGATTGTGAACCGAGGAGTGACAAATATTATATTATTTACATTTTGCAGGGATCATTCTGGTTGCTGTGTTGAGAAAAGACAAGAGGGGAGCAAAGGGAAAAACAGAAATCCATGCTAGGCATGATACAGAATGGAACTAGGATGGTAACAATGAAGGAGTTAAGAAGTGGTCAGATTGTAATTATATTCTGAGGGCAGAGCCAATAGGACTTGCTGGTATTTGGGATATGGGTTGTGAAGGAAAGGAAGGAATTGACAATGATTCCAAGAATTTTGACCTGAGCAACCGAGAGTATGGAATTGTCCTCACTTGAGAAAGTTGTAGATAGAGCAAGTGTGGAGGGTAAGATTAACAGTTCAATTTTGGATATGGTAACTTTTTGAATATAGTAAGTTTGAGATATCTATTAGACAACCAAGTGAAGCTGCTGAGAAGATTATTGAATGTATGAGACTAGAATTCAGGAGAGAGATCTGAGCTTGAGATGGATATATATATATATATATATCTCATACATAAAATGTATAGCCATGGCACTTAATGAAGTCACCAAGAAGGAGAGAGTTTGGGGCTCTTCTACATTAAGAAATCAGTGAGAAGAAAAAGAATTATCAAAGGAAGTGGAGAAGAAGTGATTAGTGATGCTGGAGGAAAACCAAGAGAAGATGATATCTCGGATGACAAGTGAAATAAGTACATGGAGGGAACACAAGTTATTCACTGCAATAGGGGTGACTTGAGATGAAAACTAAGAGTGAGTGCTGGATTTACTAACACGGAGGTCATAGGGAAAATAGTGTAGAAGTGGCAGTTAGACCCCAGAGAATCTCCAAGCTCAATACTGTAAAGACTGTGGGAAGCAAAAAGAGAAAAAAGAAAAAAAAAAAAAAAAATCCAACACTTGAAATGCTTGCAAGGGAAAGA
>NW_006790238.1:467687-475427 GCF_000442215.2 Lipotes vexillifer | reverse complement strand
GAAAGAGTATTCTAAGGGAATAATCAGCCTTTTGTTAAAGCTGGAAAATGAAGAAAATATTCAGAAATATTAAGATGGAGGGTTTTGATGATGCTGAATGGTGAATTTCAGAGGAGAGGGTGGAAGAGTTTTTGAAGTTTGGGTGGAAGTGGGGGAAAGAGAGGATGTGTTTTGTATCTACTAGTGGAGATTAGGGTGCAGGTGATGGATGATATCTTGAGATTCTGGATTCTTATGGTAACATTATAGAGAATAAAGGGAATAATGAGATTAGTCCTGTTGGAATCAACACACATTGTGGCAAAGGTGTGAGTTTTGGGGATAGGAAGTGGTTAGATTTTGGGGTTCCTTCTTGAATCCACTGATCTAGGGTCAAGATGATAGTTAAAGCCATCTTGAGATGTAGTCAGCTTCATTACACAGACTTCCTCTTGACCTCTGATAAAGGGGGTAGAAGATCTAGAGGAGGCTTGGTATTAATTCCAGTCATTTAGTTGAGGAACAAACTTATACCAAACCTGGAGGCTCCACCTTAACCCGTTTAATGAGATTGATAGCTGGGGAAGCTGAGCATCACTCTCTCTCTCTCTCTTTTATTGAAGTTTAGCTGATTTACAATGTTGTGTTAATTTTTGCTGTATGGCAAAGTGATTCAGTTATATACATATATATTATTTTTCATATTCTTCTCCATTATGGTTTATCACAGGATATTGCATATAGTTCCCTCTGCTGTTTATCCATTCTATATATATTAGTTTGCATCTGTTAATCCCAAACTCCCAGTCCTTCCCTCTCCCACTCCCCCTTGTGCTGTTCTCTCGTAACTCCGGACCACAGCTGTAAAAGGCCTAGGGGTGCTGTGGTCCAAGTAATTGGGTTTAGCCAATTATTTCCAATTGATAGGATGACCTGAGAGCTCACATCTGCTTGCACAGGGCCTGAGGTGCCTCTTTGGAGAGGATGTATGCTGAGGATAGAATGATACAGGCACAGTAAGCCAGGTCGATAACAAAGCTGGGTACTAGGAAAAGAGTAGGTTATAAATAAACATTGAAGGTACCATGTTCTGGATTTGAGATCGCAGTGCCTGTCAGAAACTTCAGAACCCAAGTGCCATCTGGGAAGAGCAGAATAGAGTATCTGGAAGACACCAGAAATATTAGTGGGGCCTCAGCATGGAGTCGAAGGCCATGCTTCAGCAATCAGATAAGAACTAGTGAAATTAGAGTTATTATTGTTAATATGAACTCCATTTACTACCAATAGACTAATGAAGCTTGGACAAATTTGTAATTTCATTACATAGTAATGAAAACAAATTTCTCCACTCTGCTGGCCCATGAGCTTGGAGGGACAAGGTTATACTTGTATTCCCCACTGAATGCAGTTTAATGAATTTGTTGACTTGGCTACATAAAACGATTAGAAATATCTTATGCCTCTATGTGATGTTGCAGATGCTTTGTCAATGTTCAGAAGTCTCCCATAACACTTTTGAGTGAGAGGGAAAAGAAAAGAAACCCAAGTTATGTTCATGGGACAAGTAGCCTCACTAACTGAGTCAATTATTTTTTCTAGTGAAAACAATGTAGGTCATACAAGAAATTTCAAATAAAATGTTACAGAATATGCTCTGACCCTTGTTTCACATCTTAAACAGTATTTTAAATACTGTTAAAATACTTAAATAGTATAATGTGACAAAGTTGTGAACATGAGGTTAATGACGAATAAAGTTTTAGCTTAAATTTCCCTATACCAGAGAAAAATGGTGAATTTCCATAAGATTTCCTAGCCGACAGGCCACATACACAGATAAGAGGGAGTAAAAGTGTAGAATAAATTAATAAGGCAACCAAATAAATACGATGAGAAAGAAAAATTCATAAGGGTATGTCACTTAAGATTAGAAATTTGAAGAAATGGAAAAAAAAACAAACGAGAGAGAGAATCTAAAGATAGTAAGAAAGAATGGAGCAAGTGAAGACTTTCTTTCTCCAAGGGCCTTCTTTGACTATTCTATCTAAACATATCCCCTTTTTATTTTCTAGTGACTTGGACTGTAGCCTTGACTTGTAGGTTTGTTTACTTGTTTGTGGTCTGTCTCCCTCACTAAGTGGAAAGCTTTACAAAGGCAGAAGCCATGCTGTGCTTTATCCATCGTTGTGTTCTTACAACAGAGCACAATGCCTAGTGCATAGTAGGCACAAATATTGGTTGAAGAAATGAATGAATGAACAAGCGAATGAATGGGTAGAAAGAATGTGTTATAAACTCATGATTTTAAATTTTGATAATGTATCAGTAGCAAAGATAATTCCCAAAAAGTAATTTATTCAAATACAGTTATGCCTTTCTGTCCCATTAATAAAGACAAATACTCTTGGCATAACACAAAAATTTCTGAGAGATCATTAGTGAGAAAATTGCACTTATTTATAGCCTTCTGGATATGAGAGGTGACCTAGGATCCTGCTGGGTAGATCAGAGAGATAACCTTAAGTTACATCAATAATCCTAACATCAGAGTCCTGGTGACATAAAAGGTTCTGTGATATAGATATAAATACAGAAAATAAATTATATGTAAAGACAAATAACTGGCAAATTATGCTAAGTCTAAGATTCCCCAAAGCAATCCCATAAAATCACAATTTCTAGATAAGTGAGTTGGCAAAATTTGCTCTTTTGGATGTGCTCTTGCTCCCACATGGTCTGGTTGTTCCTATTATGGGATTGCATGGTTCATGAGTTGATGTCATACTGAGCACTCTAGTTATTAACTCAGAGAGCCTATGAGTTAGTCGCCATCTGGGGGAGGTAGACACTGTGTGGGCAGTGAGGTGTCAGATCAAGTCTTTTTCCTGTCTTCCATTGCTACTATCTTTAGCAGTTTAAGCAGCTGAAGATACACACGACTCAGCCATGAGCCTCCACACATTGTGTATCTCCTCACATTGTGACATCTCTGCTTCCTTTGAAGTTGCATTTTTATTATTCTATTCAAGAAAAACAAATATCCTAGACTCTGATTTCGGAGATTGAAAACTCAGCTAGAGTGACCATGAGTTGCTGCTTGCTGGTTTATAACTCTTGTTTTGGCATATTTATTAGTGCTCCTCCTTTTTTAAAAATTGATTTTATTGAAATATAGTTGATTTACAATGTTGTGTTAGTTTCTGCTGTACAGCAAAGTGATTCAGGTATACATCTATATACATTCTTTTTTAATATTCGCTTCCATTATGGTTTATCAGAGGATACTGAATATAATTCCCTGTGCTAAACAGTAGGACCTTGTTGCTTATCCATTCTATATGTAATAGTTTGCATCTGCGAATCCCAAACTCCCAATCCATCCCTCCCCTATCCTCCATCCCCCTTGGCAGCCACAAGTCTGCTCTCTATGTCTGTGAGTCTGTTTCTGTTTCATAGATAAGTTCATTTGTGTCATATTTTAGATTCCACATATAAATGATGTCATATGGTATTTGTCTTTCTTTGACTTAGTTCACTTAATATGATAATCTCTAGGTCCATCCATGTTGCTGCAAATGGCATTATTTTATTCTTTTTTATGGCTGAGTACCATTTCATTGTATACACGTACCACATCTTCTTTATCCATTCATCTGTCGATGGGCATTTGGGTTGTTTCCATATCTTGTAATAGCTCCTCCTTTTGATCTCAAGAGTATCCTGAGCTGGATTATAAATTAACACTGATGGGGAATTGTTCCTCAAGAGGCTGTTCTGGTTTTGCAAAATCTAGAAAAGAATCACCAATTAGTATTAAATCATAGTAGACCCTGGCAAAGTACATGCAAAATATCCAGAAATAACAATGCAGGTTACTGACACTCATTTTTGATAAAGCGTTCTAAAGCAGGTTTCTAAATATCCATGATTCATGAGTTTGTCTGACTGCTCCTAGGTATCAGCACTGGTGGAAGCCAGGTATATCAGCTGACTTTAGGTGCAACTGGTAGGTCTCTTGACAATCTTAGGAATAATTCTTCAGAATCCATATCCTGTATATCTCTCTAATAAAGCAAAATATAAATGAAATGTCCAAGTAACCCATAAATAGAGGAATAAGGTAGTTTATAAAATTTAAAGTCAGATTTCTGCTAGTAAAATAAACCCTATAGTACCTTACATGTCATCATTATTATAATATCAACCTTCATCCTCCTTGAGTGTACAAAATGAAAGCAGCATTGATGAATGAGGAGAGCTGTTCTGTGTACTACGTATGAAGTGTGTGTGTGTGTGTGTGTGGGGCGGGGTGTTATCTGCAGGCATTTTCTTCAGCAGACACTGAGCACTTGTTCCAGGCTACAACCTTCATCCTTCGTTAGTTTCTTCAGATTGGAGGAGAGCAATTCTGCAGAAATGTGATTGCCTTAATTTTATTCTTTTTCCTGTTAACTTCATATTACACACAGCAAAAATATTTCTTCGCCTTTCTATACCTTTACTGTGTTAAAGGTCAGTTCTTTTATGTTTGCCTCATGAAAAGAACTTGTATGGCAGATGGCTTTCTAAGGATTCACATTTTTGACTAAAGGCACATGTTTCCTATGCATATTTTCACACCATAAATTAAGCAGATTTTACCTTTAATCACAATTTTCTTTCTTTCTTGATGAGTAAGTAGGGTACTGGAGGAAATAATTTCATGAATCTTTTTTTTTTTCTTGTTTTTAACTAGAGTGAATATAGATAGTAAGCTTCAAAGAAGCAGGAATCATGCTCATTTTATTCAGCATTTATACTTAGCTCCCATCATAATGGATTGCAGATGCTAGCTGCCCAATTAATATTTGTTCAATGAATGAGTTGTCTGGTGGGTTCTAATAATCATAGATTTAAGCCACAGTCATATTCTATAATCCCAGCCTTTGATTTTTTGATACTTTGATACTTTTACAACTTCTATTTTCTAAATAAGAATGATCTTTTCCTTAAACCATTCCACAAGATTTACTTTCTATTTTACTCAGGGTAAAGAAAATCAAGATAACATATGGATAAGGATGTAGAATAGTTTGCTAGATCATTTTTTAGCTAATGTGATTCAAATTCTTGATTCAGCAAATAGTTACATTCCGTGAACATTCACAGTCATTCAACAATGAGATTTACCTTCAGGTTCATATAGCCTATAATGTAGATATTTTCCATGAATACTGTGAGTGCCTCATTAATGGTTCTTTGTCAGGGGTGGGAGGGATAGTAATAGAAACCAACTAATGTTAATGATACATGATAAAATTTAACTTTTGCCTGTGGCACCAGGATGCAATGGGAGCTACACACAAAGAACAGGTCCTATGTTGAAATTTAAAAAAAATGGACAGTTTGTTTTTAAGCTCTTGGACCTCTCTCAGGGACCATGACCCAGACCAACTGCATAAAGTGATCCAGGGAAGAAGGGATTGTGAACTCTTGCCTTGATTTCCACTCCTCCATGAGAAAGAAGTGGGGGTAGTGCTACCTCAATAGGACAACTCAGAAACTAAGATGTATCTGCTGGTCTAGGTGAGGGGCTGTTGCTGTCAGCTGGTGGCAGCAGGGCAAAGAAAGAGGACAGAGGACTGTTTGAAATGTAACCCACTCCTAGTGGCAGCTGTGCAAAGAACGTGTTCTTCCCATGCACCAGGAGTGGACCTCACAGGAAAGACAGAAGTGGTGAAGCCATTTATAATTCTGTCCAAGAGAACTTCCCAGATAGCTTGAGTATTCCAAGAGGGAGTTTTGTGTGGTATGAATTACCTGGATTCCTGGGGATCTGGGGGTCAAAGAGGAAAGGACTACCAAAAGAATATGTGTATTTGTCACACTGCAGGTATTGCAGCCCAAGAGATTAAGCATGAGGTGAGAAGGGTATTCCTCTAGAAAGTTCACAAAGGTTCTGATGAAATAGGTTGGCATCTGTAAATCTGTCATTGAGAGGGGCCTATTGCCAGATGATCCCTGCACTTCTGGTGTGACTGCTCTTGACCCCAAGCCCTCTTTCCCAACTGGATTCAAACCTGGGGATGTTAGAAACTGCAGTTAGCAGAGGAGACATGGTGAGTAGAGAAAGAAAGATGATGCACCCCCTCAGCTTCTCTCCCTTTCCACTTGTAAGTTGCTAACCATCAGTAGTAGCCTGAGAGGAAAACTGAGTTTGAATTGTTACCTACACCTTGATAATTAGAGAAGTGAGGCAGTTTTTGGATTTTAAAGTGACTGGAGGTCATTTTATACTTTAAATGAGAACAAAAACTTATGGGGTTTACTAGAGAAAGAATTTTCATGCAAGGACAAGAGAAAAATTTTCTTTCACTGAATGAAGTTTAAAGGACAAGGGGAGATAAATAAAGTTGCACTTTGATTGCATTCCATAAGGCATGCTAGGTCAATTTTTCTGTTATAATAGTTTAAATGAAAAAGGAGAATTTAAAAAAATAATTTCTTATTGGAACTCAGTGTCAGGAAACATAGATGTGTCTCACACATAGAGATTACTGAGGACTGTAAGGCTATTATAACCTCATTTACTCTCTCCCAAATCATCTGCTTCTCTTTGCATCTCATCTTTACTCTCTTCTCTTTTAGATCAACTTTCTTGGCTTTTCCATGTAACAGCTGTGGGTAATTGTAAAGGTCATTTCAGTTCAGGCATCAAAGAAATTAACTGGTATCTCTAGGTTTCATTCCAAATTTTGGTAGGTGGAGAATTCTCTGAGCTTATCTTGACTTGTATAACTCTACTCCTGTGGGTACAAGGGTATGTGATTCCAACATGACTGCAGGACCCACAACTGTGGGAGAGCAACAAGTTCTCTGAAAATAGGGACATTTGTTGGCCAGGAATTCCATCTTTATTTACTACAAAAGCATGCGATATAGAGGCCACAGGAAGAATGCTGGGAACTCAGGTATTGGCAGTTTATCTGGGGTGTAAGAATATTGGGTTTTGCACATTGAAATTATCTCAGAAATCTCAATGGTTATAGGTATATGTGTTTTATAGTATATTCTGCTAATTAAACATCTTAATAAAACTTCCTGGGAAGTGTACTTGTTCTGTATTTCAGAAATGTCTGGGATTTCTAGGAAAGGGGATCATACCAACTAGTAATTATTTGAGAAAATTCACACAGATTGTATGGATTGATGCATAAACTTTGTCAATTTGATCATGATGCTTCATTTCCTTAATACAGTCTTGTGTTCTCATGTGTAAGTATTTTGAGCTAAAGAGACAGATTTGGGAGTTTGGTTAGAGTTCTTAGGGAAAAATACTGGAGAGGAGAGAGCTGGAGAGGGAGGGAGAGAGAGAGAGAGAGAGAGAGAGAAAGAGCGCTCCAAACATCTTTGAGAGTCTGGGATCTTCAGCTGACATCTCAAAGCAGGGGAAAAGAACCACCAAAAGGGAGCAATCAAAACAATCCCCTGAGCACAGAGAGGGCCGGAAATTGTTGGAATTCCCATTAGCCACATGGGGGCAGGGGTTGGGTGGGGTACCCAGAAGAGTATTTATTGCTTCATCAGTGAGGCAAAATTAACTCTAAAGACTGCTTTGGTCCCTTCTAACAAAGTTTAAAATAAATTCTTACAAAGATCAAATATTTTAAAGCAATTTAATTGCATCCCAGAATAGAGATTTGGAAATCTTTTAAAAAGTACTGGCACCGGGCTTCCCTGGTGGTGCAGTGGTTGGGAGTCCGCCTGCCGATGCCGGGG
>NW_006790238.1:463443-467286 GCF_000442215.2 Lipotes vexillifer | reverse complement strand
CCGCGATCCCAAAAAAAAAAAAAAAAAAGAGTACTGGCGCCTAAGACATCTTAAGATAAAATGAAATTTGCAACTCCACTTTGCCCCTCATTTTGATAAGTGCATATGCCTTGTTTCTGAGGTATTCTGAAGGGGGAATATTCTCCCCCTTCCCCTCATGGCTGGTCAAATAATTAAAATGACATAAGGCAGATTAACAAGAGAAAATCAAATTCTATTATGTTTGTAGGGGAATACATATAAGCATGAAGAATTCCAAAGACAGTAAGGTGAGATGAATTATGTATGTCATTTTGACTAAGGAGAAGAAGGTAGGGGTTTGGGACTTCAAAGGGAGGTGAGGTAATTCACAGGAAGAAGAAAAGAGTTAATGTTTGGTAAACAAATGTTTGCTGGGCCATCTAGAGACAGTGGAACACAGAGAGGACTTTGATCAAATGGGTCTTGCTTGGTTCCTCCCTGTCTACCACACCTAGTCCATACTTTACTATAGTGATTTCTCCTTCCTGGAAGAGGCCTTCTATCTTAAATTCTTTTTTTTTTTTTTTTTTTTTTTTTTTTTTTTTTGCGGTACGTGGGCCTCTCACTGCTGTGGCCTCTCCTGGTGCGGAGCACAGGCTCAGGATGCGCAGGCTCAGCGGCCATGGCTCACGGGCCCAGCCGCTCCGCGGCATGTGGGATCTTCCCGGACCGGGGCACGACCCCATGTCCCCTGCATCGGCAGGCGGACTCTCAACCACTGTGCCACCGGGGAAGCCCTATCTTAAATTCTTTTAGGCAGTTATGGTGGAGTTCAAAGGTTCTTCCTGAGTCTTTTGGGCTTTGTTTTCTGCTGAAAATAATCCACAAGCCAGACTGGCATATTTTACGGTGGCGTACTCTGAATTCCATCAATTGCATCCTGTCCTGTATTATTTTAGGATTATAAAATTCTGGTTGCTATCCAGTAGTAACTATCCAGCATCTCCTACAATTATCCCTGCATTAGAAAGAATAGCTACCAGTAAGTTTCTCATCATTTCTGGTGCTTGTTTCACCAACACATTCCTTATTGCTTTAGGAAACAGTGTTGCCCTTCAAGTGCATCCATGGAGCACAGCTGGTCAGCAACTAGTTTTTTTTTTTCCCCCATTGTATTAGAATGTCCTC
The DNA here is from genome assembly GCF_000442215.2 of Lipotes vexillifer. Lineage (NCBI taxonomy): Eukaryota > Metazoa > Chordata > Mammalia > Artiodactyla > Lipotidae > Lipotes > Lipotes vexillifer. Next base: position 466,137 of record NW_006790238.1, on the reverse strand, counting down.
ATTGGCATATTACCTCTCCTGATCTTTTTGCACCCTTTTCCACTAGCCCAGCTGTTCTCCCATTTCTTGTTCTTTTAGTGTGGGCCATTGCTTTTTCTAGGCATCCAAGATGTGGATAACAGTGTCTTAGCACCATATCCCAGGGTCCTGCCAGATTACGAACTCCTGTGTCACTGGATAGTGTCGTCCTATGGATAAACTCTCCATTACCTAACTTCATGCTCCACACTCATTGATCCAGCACCCTCAGTCTCCAGCTCCATACATATTCTCCTGGCTCCTCCTGACTCACATTCGCCAGGTCCTGCAGCTTCTTCTGCATCCCTGTTCTCCCTCAGCAGGCTGAGAATGTCCTTGGCTGGATTATGTAGTGATTTGACCCTAGTTATTGCTCTTGTAGCCGGGAGTGTCAGTAGGGTAGAATCTGAGGAGGGTGGGTGTTCTCTTTGCGAAGGGTAAGCTACTTCTGCAGGGCTAGACAGATCTGAGGGGTCAAGATTCTCAAGTGTCTCAACCCAGATGTCCCCATTCCAAGTCTCAGGGTTTTATCTTGAGTGGCATACCTGCTGTGATTGAGAATTCAGTTTCTCTTCTCTGGGCTTTTGCTTTCCTTATAATTCATTGTTGAACCTGATCTTGAGCTTTTTCTGCCCTCTGGCTGCAGTAGACAAGCATCTACTTTATATGCTTTATATGCTTCCAAGGAGGCCCTTTGATTTTGGTAGTTTTAAATTTGAGATTAATCCCTCTCAGAGTATCCTTGAATTTTTACAGTGCATCAGTAGTAGCCAGCAAAAGTTGTCAGATTCTATAGTTCTTATAATTATTTTTTCCCTAATTCTCTCAAATACCTAAGACACTGTATCGGCCAGTGCTTTCTGACACACTGTCTCATTTCAGTTTACCACAGGTAAAAGTTTTAATAATTGTACCACTTTAGCATGCCAGGAATAAGTATTCTATCTACCACCAATGAAGGAATCCTCATTATCAGCTCCCCCAAATTCCGTTTTATAATTTGCTTTCTAGGACCACTTGTTGGATTCCCCAGGACACAGACTTGAGATGGAGATGTGCTGTTAGGAGGACACTGGGGAATACTCTTGGACACAATACGTAAAAGGGAGTGAGGGAAGCAGGATTGGGTTGGGGAAGAAGTTGCACTGTGGTTGTAATGGGTTTTATTTGAGTCCTTGGGGTGCTCTAGACCTCGGATTGTCTTTCAGAGTTGTCCCAAATTGAGGCAAGAGGGCTGAGTCCTTGTATCTCTGCATTGATTGGTAGCTACTTATTCCTTGGGAATAAGTGTCTGTTGCCAGTCAACACCCTGCACCTGAGGTCAATTCCTTGAGAGAGACTCAGCTGTGAGCTATCTGCAGCCAGCACTCCCACCCCCTGAGAATAACGCCCAGCGTGAGAGCCCAGCTTTGCTTTTGAGAGCAAGCTCTGGGCAGTGCAGCCCAGGAATCACTCAAAGTTCATATATACTAATACAGTTTATGGGCAGTTTCACCCCCATTTTACTTTTATTATCAGAAAAAAACAAATCAAACATGGAATTATTTAATAATATGCCTCGAAAGAACCTTAAAATCACAGCAAGTTCAACGTACTCAGTTTTCAGATTAAGAATCGGAGGTGCAGGTAAGTCAAGTGCTTTGCTTGGGCGAATAGAAGATACAGATGCTGGGTTTAGAGTTCTGCTTCTCTGCCTTCACCCCAGTTTTCTTTCACTCTTATAATCTGTCAGGTCTAGAGAACTATAATATTGTAAGTTGTTTCCCATAGTTGAAAGTTTTAGAATTTAATCTTTACTGCAGTATACGATAGATGTCAATTCTCTGTGTTTGCCTCCCAGGACAATTTCTTCCTTCCCCCTTATTTCTGAGAGACACTGTTGCTTTTTGTAGGACCAGGATATTAAATAGATTAAGGTTTTAAGTTCCAGGAGGAGATTCGTGGTCATATATAATCTATTGTACTGTTTTTCTTGAAAATTGTTTTGGGTAAAGTTGTTTCCCCCCCCCCCCCCACCGGCTTTCTGACTGTAACAAGAATCACCTGGGTAAAAGTGAAGGCTTAACAGAAATGGCTCAAATTCTGTTCTTTTAAAATGGGTTCTTTGTTGGATTATCTCAAGATTGGGCACTAAGCACGCTTCTCCCATAAGGCTACCCTTGTTTCAACCAAAAGGCTATTTTGAATCTACCTGCTTTCAATAACAGGGAGTTTTCCTGGCAACTGGAAAAGGCTCTGGTCTTTGGTCTCCCTGCTTGTTACTCCTCTTATTAGTTTGGTTTTTCTTAAAGAATTCTCTCTGAAATGCACTGTCTACTTCCAGGCTGAAGTGTTTCCAGAAATAAATTGTTTTCAATTTGATAAGTAAGTCACATAGTCTTTTACTGAGCATTTATAATGTGCTAAGTGTTGGGTTATGTATAGGGATACTAAAACGTTCAAGATATGATCTGTGCTCTTAAGGAACTTGGTCTGATTGGGATACGATAAAGACCTAGAGAAATAATTTCACTATTAAGTAATATGTTTTACAAAGATGTGCACAGGGCTGTAGGTTTACAGAGGAAGTTGAGGAATAACTTTGATGTAACTGAGGCATTAGAAAGCCGTGGTTTTGTCAGAAGGCTACAGTTCACATACTTATGGAGGGGTCAGGTCAACTCGTTCTCCTAATTA
>NW_006790238.1:427921-463433 GCF_000442215.2 Lipotes vexillifer | reverse complement strand
CAGGAATGATTTATAATGCTAGCTAGCAAATACTGTGGACCATGAAGGAAAGGGATACAGAAGGTGAATTTCCGTGCAGTGCTTATGAATCAGGGAGCAGAGGGTTGAGTAGAGCAGATACAAGGCAGAGGTAAGATTTCGGTAGTGAGGAGAAACACAGTGAATGAATAAATAACACGTGCTTTGGATGGTGAACCCCTGAAGATGTGGGAATCTTCTAAAAGGGGGGAGAGTTGCCTGAGAATGAAGGATAAACAGGCCAGCCCTGCTTAGTTTAATATGACACTTTCCTGAAATGTATATTACCTAAATCACCTTTGGATTTAGAATAAATGCTAATGTTAAAGTAACGTGTGTTCAGTATGTCTTTTTTGTTGTTATTGTTAAACGAAGACACATTCTTTTATTGTTTATTTATTTATTTTCTTATTAGTCATCCATTTTATATACATCAGTGTATACATGTCAATCCCAATCGCCCAGTTCATCACACCCCCACCCCCACCCCCAGCCGCTTTTCCCCCTTGGTGTCCATATGTTTGTTCTCTATATCTGTGTCTCAATTTCTGCTCTGCAAACCGGTTCATCTGTACCATTTTCTAGGTTCCACATATATGTGTTAATATACGATATTTGTTTTAATCTTTCTGACTTACTTCTCTCTGTATGACAGTCTCTAGGTCCATCTACGTCTCTACAAATGACCCAGTTTCATCCCTTTTTATGGCCGAGTAATATTCCATTGTATATATGTACCACATCTTCCTTATCCATTCATCTGTTGATGGGCATTTAGGTTGCTTCTATGACCTGGCTATTGTAAATAGTGCTGCAATGAACATTGGGGTGCATGTGTCTTTTCGAATTATGGTTTTCTCTGGGTATATGCCCAGTAGTGGGATTGCTGGGTCATGTGGTAGTTCTATTTTTAGTTCTTTAAGGAACCTCCATACTGTTCTCCATAGCGGCTGTATCAAGTTACATTCCCACCAACAGTGCAAGAGTGTTCCCTTTTCTCCACACCCTCTCCAGCATTTGTTGTTTGTAGATTTTCTGATGATGCCCATTCTAACTGGTGTGAAGTGATACCTCATTGTAGTTTTGATTTGCATTTCTCTAATAATTAGTGATGTTGAGCAGCTTTTCACATGCTTCTTGGCCATCTGTATGTCTTCTTTGGAGAAATGTCTATTTAGGTCTTCTGCCCATTTTTGGATTGGGTTGTTTGTTTCTTTAATATTGAGCTGCATGAGCTGTTTATATATTTTGGAGATTAATCCTTTTTCTGTTGATTCCTTTGCAAATATTTTCTCCCATTCTGAGGGTTGTCTTTTCATCTTGTTTATGGTTTCCTTTGCTGTGCAAAAGGTTTTAAGTTTAATTAGGTCCCATTTGTTTATTTTTTGTTGTTATTTCCATTTCTCTAGGAGGTGGGTCAAAAAGGATCTTGCTGTGATTGATGTCGTAGAGTGTTCTGCCTATGTTTTCCTCTAAGAGTTTTATAGTGTCTGGCCTTACCTTTAGGTCTCTAATCCATTTTGAGTTTATTTTTTGTATGGTGTTAGGGAGTGTTCTAATTTCGTTCTTTTACATGTAGCTGTCCAGTTTTCCCAGCACCACTTATTGAAGAGACTGTCTTTTCTCCACTGTATATCCTTGCCTCTTTTGTCATCAGTATGTATTTCTAAAGAGACTATATTTAATTAGGATTGTGTTGCAATTTGCCTATCAAATAGACACATAAAATATCCTGCTATTACAGTATTTTCAGTTATTTTTGTATTAGTTTCAAATGTCACTTCCACGTCCCAGGAAATCCCCAAATATAACATTTAGTATTTTAAAATAAAGTAGTTCTTGAGAATGCATTATCCATAGCAAACTATATGGAATTACATTTGCTTTTGTCAGAGCAGGTAGTTTAGTGCAACTTATTTTTTTTAGAGGGAAGGTAGGTTGAGGAGCAGAAGTGTGAGAGAGACATAGATGTCTCTGCATCTCACCATGTACCTCTCCTTGCCTTTCAGACTCATCTTCTTTGTTTCCTTTTCCCCGATTTTTAAAATTTTAAAAAATTTTAAAGTACTCTTGAATACCTTTCTCCTAGATTTCCAAATTGTTCACATTTTGGACTTTCACTTTACACATGTACAGCTTGTCCTCTTTCTCTTGTTTTCTATTTTTTTTTTTCTCCTTGTTTTTTTTTTTTTTTTTTTTTTTTTTTTTGCCGTACGTGGGCCTCTCACTGCTGTGGCCTCTCCTGGTGCGGAGCACAGGCTCCGGACGCGCAGGCTCAGCAGCCATGGCTCATGGGCCCAGCTGCTCCGCGGCATGTGGGATCTTCCTGGACCGGGGCACGAACCCGTGTCCCCTGCATTGGCAGGCGGACTCTCAACTGCTTCTCACAGTATCATTGTGAACTCAGTTTTTTTTTTTTTAAATTCAGTATGTGGTCCATTACTGTCATTATTTTTGCTGTAAACATCTGAGTGAATTAAAGAACCCTAATACTACCTGTAGATGTAAATACTCTATTTCAAAAGACTCTGTCATTTTACACATTCATATCTTGAAAGATCTGGGAAAAATGGGTTAAAATAAATCTGGCATATTCTATAGAGCCAAAAGAGCGTAGGATACCCTAGAGTAATCCTGGGGTTACATAGGATCTTAGAAATCATTTTATTCTATTCTTCTCAAGCATTTGCACCCAAATACCATTTAGAATGCGTAAAACCAATATATATCATCTATAAATCTGCAGCTTAATCTGAAGCTCCCATAAGTAGGAAATGTCTTTGAAATCATATTTATCTTGTAAAATAGATCTAAATTGTTCTTTCTTCTCTATTATACACCAACTTCTGTTGAAGATTAATATTTAAAATATATTAAATATAAAAATGGACTCAACTATAAGTAAATGGATGTTCATTACAGCAGGGTCTGCAGCAGTGAAAGACTAGAAACAACCTGGATGCCATTCAGCAGAGGACAGATTAAATACACTATAGCCTTACCATGGAATATTATGTAGCCTTCCACAAATAAGGGAAAAATTTATGTGGAATGATCTCCAGGAAATATTGTGTAAAAAAGACAAGTTTTGGAACAGTCTTTATAGGGCGGCTCCAATTTGTATAAATAAATATGTTACTCATTCGTGAAATTCCTGCAACAAATATGTATTGAGTACCTACTATGCATGGGATTATTCTAGGTTCTTGGGGTATAGCAGTGAATGAAACTGTTCTCAGGGAATTTATATTCTAGTAGAAGCATATAATAAATAAATAAATGAATGAATGAATAAATAAAATTATGTCCTGTAGTGATAGGTAATATTAAGGACAATAAAGCAAGTTTAAGTATGATAAAGTTAAGGGAGTATGGCTACTCTTCCCCATACGAGTCAGGGATAATATGAGATTTTAGAGCAGGCCTTAAGATGGGTAGGAACAGATTGGAGAGGTTAAGGATAGGAATGCTATCTCTAGTTTTATCATTTTGAGTTTTGAGTCATGTAAATATTTAATGAAACTAAGATTAAATTATTATATAATTATTAAAAATCCCTAAAATTAAATAGAAACACATATAAATGAACCTAATGTGTTATGAAATTGATAATTACACAAAGTAAAAATTCAAATAACTTTAAACAACCCTTTGTAGAATGCATTCAAAGGGCAGAATGGCAATCAAATCTTAAACTTAGCAGGTTTGCTGTAGGTATTGCTACTGTAATTGCAAAACTATTTTATGTATATTAGAAGATAAGGAAGGTGAGTTTATATATTGATCTTTTTAGGAATCAGGGTTTTCACTGTTAAAGAAGGCAGATTACAAGAATGGTATTGTAGAATATGAAGGCGACCCTCTGTTAGGGTATGAGGATATAGGTATACAGTTTTTTTTGAGCCTTGAAGCTTATACAGTTGTGGAGAATCTCTTTAAGAAAAATTAGAAATAACAAAATTAGGTATAGAACATTAGAAGGAGCTCATTAGCTTCACAGTGAACCTTTAACTGATATGGTGGTGTTGACCTGGACTTGAAAGCATAGGTGTATTTTCTTGCTCTATGAACTGGAAAGGTCTAGATATAAGAGTACTCATAGCAATGAACACACCTAGTGCTCAGAATTTGTTTTCTAAATACACTCACCAAGAGAAAGAAATGAGGGTCTCTAGAGAAATGGCTGACCCAGGCCAGGGGAAGAAAAGTACAAGGAGATCCTGTCACATCTTGTGCCAGATGCAAGAAAGTGCTCCAAGACTAAAGGGGCCATATCAAGATGACACAAGAAGTAAAATCCATAAGCTTTTTGTCCAACTTTGCTGTTTATATTCACATACTTACATGCTAATACAAAGCCACTTCCTCTCAAGTAATCTTCAGGTAATTGTTCTGTATCAGAGGGATGCCCTGACAGCCAGATAGACTAGGGAGCTGAGTTTGATCCAACTGGGGGGAGTTGAGAAATTCTCATAAGAGAAAGGGCCCAGAGCCATTACTCAGGGATGGGCTTGCTTGCACCTCACTGCAGAACTCGCTGTGCTTTTCAGAGAATCCGTAAGTGGGTGAAATTGTCTCCTTGTGAATATCTTGATTGGCTCTTTGCTAGCTGTCGCTTACCCAAGGTGCGGGGGGAAATGGTTTACTCTTCTCAGACAGTTTTGTTCTCTCCTCTTCTGCTTTTGTTTGTAATTAAAGAAATTAATCTATTTATTGGTTTCCCTTGTATAAAAATAAAATGACTCACTGACAGATAATGTCTTAAAATTATTCTTTGACATTTTCTAAATTTGTTTTAAACTCATGAATCCTATTATGTCTGAAAACCAAAGAAAATAGTTCCTTTTTTTTTTTTTTTTTTTTTTAAATTAAAGATGCTACAGGGACAATAATCACCTTCTTTCCTATAAGGACCTTTTTTGAGAGTTAATAACTAGCTGGGTTAATGACCTTAAAATTTTAGGAACATCAGTTTTCTCATGTACTCATTAATTCTTCCAAAATGGCCAAGACTGAAATAATTAACATTTAAATAAAAGCAGAAATAGGGAGACCCAATAGGATATTGGCGAGATGTCAGAAACAGTATTTAGAGTGAAAATTATGAGAAAATACTGAATACATGTGATGAATTGGTTGGCCTATAAAAAGAACGGAAAGCAAGCAATTACTGGAGTAAAAGGAAAAGGGGAACAGAAAATAGCAGAGGTTGGCCAAAGGAATAATGACTGGGTAGTTCAGTATTATTCAGAGTGGGTAAAAAAAAATGCTCACTTAAAATGATAGTGGGAAATAGTCTAAATATAATCTTGGTGGAAATTTCAGCCAGGTTTGAATACTGCACAGCTTTTGAATACCATATGTAATTGAAAGTTGGCCTTCAGATACAATGTTACCCCTAAAAAAATGGGCCTATACATTAGGGAGTAATAAAGGGTAGCATTCTGAAGAATGCTGCTACCATGAAGCTTGATTGTTGTTAGAGCCACCCTCTTTGATTTGCATGGTGGTAAATTAACATGAACATTTTTTGTGTGTGATGGACCAAAAGGAGAATATATAGAATACCATTGAAAACTCAGATGAATGAGAGAAAATGCAGAATTAACTCACATCCCCCAAATCAAACCCATTATATCATATTTAAATGAAAACATAAGTATGCTGCTGCTTCCCAGGAAGGCATACCATAATGTAGAATAAAATTGCATTAGAATGGATCAACATTTTGTGAAATTTGAAAAAAAAAGTTCTTTAGCTTGTTTAACTGAGGCTGGGTCTGTCATTAAGAATATAGAGATAATTGGGCTTCCCTGGTGCGCAGTGGTTGTGAGTCCGCCTGCCGATGCAGGGGACACGTTCGTGCCCCGGTCCGGGAAGATCCCACATGCCGCAAGGCGGCTGGGCCCGTGAGCCATGGCCGCTGAGCCTGCGCGTCCGGAGCTTGTGCTCCGCAACGGGAGAGGCCACAACAGTGAGAGGCCCGCGTACCGAAAAAAAAAGGAATATAGAAATAATCTAGTAGAATCTGAAGAAATTGTGATATCTTTAGGAAGACTACTGGAAAGCTGATGAGACATTTATCTGATTTGGAGTTTAAGAAAATTGGACTGAGAATACAAAGAAAGCTAGAAGGGCAGTTACATGTATAGACTGAATATTGTTACACAATTGTACTGTCACTCTTAGCACTTAAACAAATGATTACCGTCAGAGAATGATGCATTTGAAATTTACTCCGTGTTACTCTGGAAAAAAGTTCTGAGGCAGACCATAAATCTTGTGTGTATGCTTAACATAAGCTTGGGTTCTTATTATTTTTTTGGCATTACCTCATTCTTAAGTTACAAAATCATAGAATCAGAGTTGGAAGGACATCTAGAGATGTCAACTAAATTACTTCTCTGCATCAATTTACCTACATTTTGTCTAAACATTTCCAGGAACAAAACATTTCACAACTCTCTCAAGGAGGTTGTTAAATCATTCCAACGTTTATAAGCTCTCAAAGCTAGGAGTTCTCCATTTGATTGCCATATCTACTCTCATTCTTCTGTTCCCTGCCTTCTCCTCTCCCACTCCATCCAGCTTCTTATTTTTTGGATATTATTTTTCTTTCTTCAAGTAAATCTGTTTTCTTTCTTTCTGCAACTCTATGCCAGGTTTTGTCTAATGTCCCAGTGCCATATTTGTTTCTCTTGTATTCTCAGCATCCCCAGATCTTTTATATTTTCTCTAAATCCTCAGTAAGCTTATTTTATTTTCTTTTGGATTGAGAGCAAATGAACCAAAATACTACAGATCAAACTGGGAGGAAAAGGAGGGATTGGAAAGTGTGAATATCTAAAGAAGTATTTTTCACCAGTTCCAGTATTTAAAGGTATTCTTGCAGGCTTAGGAGAACCTCAGTGGGGATGACTGCCAACGTCTCTCTTAGGTTTACTTACCCAGGCAAAATTGTTGGGGGTGTTCTCTGACCAACACTATTAGCATACATAAAGCTCTCTGTTGGTAAGTTTACAGAGTCAATTAGATTTCACAATATATATATATTTTTAAGTATGGTTGAGGGACTCATTTAATGAATTGCATTTCAAGATGTTTCTATTCTTGTAGGGACTGCCTGTAATAAATTAGCAGGTGGCACATTAAGGCCATAGGAGATTGTGCACTTAGATAGGCATTTATTTGGGTGTATATTTTCCATCTAGTCGATTACCACATTAGTTTAGGGGTTGTACTATTTCCCAAGTCCTAACTTTATAAGTTCTACAACATTTTCTGAAGAAGAATCTTTACTTCTCATCTAGAATCACTATCTACAAATTGATTTACAAATAAATCCAGTGATTCTTCTTTTGTGAGCTAAATTCTTGATTTATTTATATGGATAATGCTAAAAGAGTCCTGTTGAGTTTTCACCGTCAGTCCCTTGATTTGTTTAGCATAAGTGGATAATTTTGTGCTAAGTGAAGAGCACAGTTATTTCCAAAGTCTCTGCTCCTGATAACTATAAGATTATATTCTAAAAAAGTCATATATATTCATTAATTTTTGGATAAAAATAAAAGCAGTATTTTCATTTATAATATTTTTATTAATAGAACTTCTGTAGTCCAATTATGTTTATGGAGATTTACTACTTGCAGGATGTATTCAGTACATTATCAGTGTCTATCAGATAAGAATTTTATTGTAGTAGTAATGCAGAGGAATAGGTTACTGTTTTGGATGACTCAGGAGTGGGAGTGTTGAAAGTTTGGAGTCAGGGCTCAAATACACTGGACATGGGTTTTGGGAAACATGAATGAATCAAGAGGGTAATTGAAGAATTCTTCATAGCTGAAGAAATAAATGTATCACTTAATTAGATTGTGACAACAAGGTTAGCCCTGGCAGATAACTGGGCAGAAGCCACTCCCTTTTTTCTGGAAGTGTGCATGTGTGTTTGTGTGTATGTTCTGTGTGTTCGTGTTCTGTTCTATGGGATGATGAAGTATGAATATGAGGTAGGCATAATGAGTGCCCTGGTTAAATGGATGTTTAAAAAGAATAGTTTTTTCTGTACCATCAACCCATAAAATCTATTCTGGAGCCTGAAGCAGCAGCTTGTTATTATTCCTGGCCTCTGTCCTTAAAAGCCTATCTTCTAGGTAAGGAGATAGACAACTTTTTCTGTAAAAAGCCAGATAGTAAATAGTTTCAGCTTTATGGGCCACGTGGTTTCCATTGTAACTACTCAGCGATTGTTATAGCTTGAAAACAGCCATAGACAATACAGAGACAAATGGGCACGAATGTGTTCCAACAAAACTTTATTTTTAAAAACAGGTGGCAGGTGGGGTTTTTGCCCAAGAAGTATAGTTCACCGACCTTTGTTACAGATTGGTGATTCCTACCTATTAGTCAGCTCTGTCTTTCCTAGAGGTCCTTAGATCATTTCAAATTCTGCTTTAAGAATGTTTTGAAAAGACATTTTTCAGTCCTTTTCAATCAAACCCAGAAGTACCATATTGCAGTGTGTCCTTTCAGTGCCAAACAGTATCACATTGGGAGCATGGATGGGGTACTATTCCTCTTCTGGAAGTGCTAGAATGACTCCCAGAGAAGAAGGGCTGCAGTGTGTGGGAGAAAGAGCTATGGCACAAGACTCAGGAAGCTTGAGGTCTAGTGTCTATCTCTGTGACTGCAGGCCTGGGTTTCCTCAGTGCCAGAGGAGGATATTGCGACTAGACGTTCTACAAATTCTCTACTGGCTCTAGGATTTTACAGCGCTAAATTAAGGTTCTTGGCAAAGCTGATTCTGTAGGCAGTATTGGATCTTCGTTTCACTTTCAAGACATTTCCTCAGAGCAAACAGCAAACACTGGTAATTTTGAATGGGAACACATTTCTTGTTTCTACCTTAGGAGGTGATGAGAATGATCACATTTGGGCAGTTTTTCACAGTTTTGGGACTTGCCATACATTCACTGCTTATCTGCATGAGGCTAACATTGTCCTTGAAGATACTTGTGGATAGAAGCAGGAGTATTTTTCTTTTAAAATTTGTAGCTATAATGCACATTTTAAAAAAATTGGCTTACATTTTTGGTGTGATATATTTCGTCATTTCTAAGAACCATGTTTCTTTGTACATTTTAACATGTGTGAGATCAAAAGGTGTCATGCAACTGCAGTCATGTAGGCAGCAATTGTGATGTATTTCTTACTGCTCATATTTGGGCATACAAATTTATATCAATAAATAGATATATAAATATCGATATATAATCTGCAGCTTACAAGAGAATCCTGAAGACAAAAATGAGGCACAATTAAAAAACGCTGTTTCACCAAGGCTCTTGATGGCACAAAGGGATATTTTATATGGAAAATTATGGACTTTAATGACTCTGAATCGATCAGTAATTTGGATTCTAAATGTGAAGAAATTTTAGAAATAATTTATTATGTTTATATTTCTTTTTAAATAAATGCCAGTGATTTAGTAAACATTTACATCTAAATAAATTCAAATGGGCTTTTTTTGTAATATAAAATGAATCATAGTAAAAATGAATAAAGTGAATAATATCGTAAATCAAATATACCTCAATAAAAAATTTTTTAAAAAATTGCAAGTGATAAAAAGTATTGTAGGGCTTCCCTGGTGGCGCAGTGGTTGAGAGTCCGCCTGCCGATGCAGGGGATACGGGTTCGTGCCCCGGTCTGGGAGGATCCCACATGCCGTGGAGCGGCTGGGCCCGTGGGCCATGGCCGTTGAGCCTGCTCGTCCGGAGCCTGTGCTCCACAATGGGAGAGGCCACAACAGTGAGAGGCCCACATACGGCAAAAAAAAAAAAAAAAAAAAAAAAAAAAAGTATTGTAATTATCAAAGGTATTTTTTTTGCTCTTAGTGGTGCATAAAATAGTGGTGTGTTCTTATAATTTATGGCATTTTAGATTTATAAACATGGTATTATTAAGTATGATGAGAAATTTTTGAGAATTTAGAAGAAATATTAAGAATTAAAAAGAGAATTAGGAGGTAAATTATGGCAAAAAAAGATTTTATATTGTCTTCCAGCGTTGAGAGAGGGAAAGGATGAGAAAAATAGAGATCTTGAAGTACGTTTGTCAGTCAGAAAAGAATGCACTAAGATTACCAGTGGAATGCTACAAAGCCCCTTGAAGAACACTGACCTTGCCCGTCTTTTACCTCAATGTCTCTAGCACCCAGAACAAAACCTGGCAAAGAGCTGGCTGCCCATAATTTTTTGTTGAGTGGGAGAATAAGTGGCCCCTAGAGCAAAATTGGTATATGGGAGAAGTTGAGGCTATGCAGAGCTTCAGAAACAGCCCTGGTCCCAAATTTAAATCTTCCTTTGGCTTTGAAGGTCAAGAATGTTTATAAAAGTTACTCTTACACTTGATCTCTGAGTTTGTTATATAAAGATGCATGAGTCAGTAGCACCGATACTCAGAATTACAGGTGTTTGTACTGAAAAGTAACTCAGCTATTAAGATCTTGGCAAAACACTTTCTAGTAGTATTCCTTGATTAAACTGTCCTTGAAGCATTAGCCTGAGAGACGAAACCAGAAGCCAAGTTTCAGTTTCTGTACCAGTTACGACAGAAGCAGATGCTAACTATACAGAATACTTGCAGAACTTGTTTCCATATGGTCTCCAGTATGCTGTGTTCCTGCAATTTTTAGAGTATGGAATACTTTGGGAAGCTTAGGTGTCATCACCACCCAAGCAAAACCTAATTCTTATAAAACTTACAAAAGTGTCTTTTGGACTAGAGAAATGAATTTATTTTTTAAAAAATAGATGTTAAGATGTTAAAGATGAAACCTTTGCTGGGGTGGATATTTAGAATTTTAGTATATACACATGGGTCTTAGCTTTCTTTAAGATCCTTCTTATGAAGTTATCTAAGATATCTAATAAATATATCTAATACATATGAAGTTATCTGATTCTAATCAATTGATTCTAAACGAATGTTGTGTTCTTTGATGTAGTAACTCTAGGAATAAGTAAATATATATACAAACATGTATTCAGAGTTTAGTTGAGGAAATGATGGCAATTTATATTAAGGAATTAGAATATTGTATTGTATGTAATGTTGCATATATAAGAATTAGAATTTTGTGGAGAATATTTAAGTGATAGAGAAATGCTAAGGAGAAAACGATCCATGAGGGCAAGATGATTTCATCAGAATTTTGGCAGACCAAGCTGGAAGGGTTGAATATTCTAATCAAAGGGGATGAGTGAAATCTCAGAGATGGAAATAGTGTACCTTGATGCAAAGACGAGGCAATTGTCATGAACACAGTGGAGAGCAAGAATCTGGGAGTAGAGACAAATAATTAGTTGAATAAAATTAAAACCACTGATAGAATGTTCCACAAAAAATGATGGCATGCATACCATGCACTAGACTCTGTCCAGTTCTGGTGAGTCAGTGGTAGACAAGACAGATGTGATATACTGCCCTTGTAGGACTTACATTCTAGTTGAGTGCAGCAAACAAACAAGTAAGCAAATACATATAAGAAGCAAGTTTGTGGTAATGGTAGTAGTAATGCTACTAATGTGATGAAGACAATATGAGCTAGATGCTACAACAGTGAATATTGGAGATGGGAGGATTTTTTAGGTGGGGGAGAAAGGGAAAACATCTCCAAGGAGTTGACCTTCAAGCCAAGATCTAAAAGTTGAGAAGGAGCCAAGTAGGTGAGGGGGTGAGGAGAGAACAGATAACACAGAAAGAGATTGATGGGTTCTGAAAACTAACAGAAAGTTAAAGCCTGAAGCCAAGTAAGGAAGGGGGCAAGTGGATCAGGATGAATTAGACAGATAGACAGGACCCAGATCATGATGGGCATTGAGGATCAGAGTAGAGAATTTGGATTTTCTTCTTAGGTAATTAATAGAACTTCTTTGGAGGCTTTTAAGCAAGATCATCAAATATGACCTATTATTTTGTAAGATTGTTCTGGTTCTTGTGTATACAGTAAATTGGGTGGATCACTCATCATCATCACTGTCATCATCAAGCTACTACCTATACAGGCTTGCTGTAGTCTGAGAGAGAGATGCTAGTATTTTGGACATGAGAGTAAAACAGATAGGACTTGGTGATAGGTTAGAGCTTCATTTAGGAGGGGAGTTGGCAACAGAAAGGGAGAAGTCAAGAATGGTGCCAGATTTCTTAAGCTGGGTTACAGAAAGTATTAAATGTCAGATAGCGAGGGTCTGTGTTGATAAACAGCAAAATCAAGGAACACAATAATTTTGGGGAGTGTGATAGAATATGCTTGTTTAAAAAAGATGTGTTATGTTACAGGAAATACTGTACCAGAATTGCAAAATCTGAGAATCAGGGAAGTCTGTGTGATGTCTGCTACAGTGAATCCTCTGTGAAAAGCTAGGGGCTTGGGTTAGGCTAATGGCCATGGGATTAGAAAAGAAAACATAGCCATGAAGGATATTGTTATGGAAGATTTTTGTCTTTTGAAGCTTATTGGAAATGAGAAATGAATCAGAAGCATGTACCGAAGACAACTGTGGAATCTTTTGTGTGACCTGGATATAGTTTTTAATCACTAGGGCCTTCAATTCTGTTTCCAGGAGGTTCATGAACTCTTAGGCAGGGCTGAGCCTAGTTGCCTGGGCCAAACACCTTCAAATTAGCAGCTGCCCTCCCTCACCGTGAAATGTATCATGCACAGAATTGAAATTATACAATTAAAACTCATATCCTGCTCATGACTTAGAAATAAAAAATGCATTTTTTATTAAAGTTCAATTTAATATTCATTGTGGGCTTATGCTAAGTCAATGAGGTGCCAGGGATACAATGGTGGCAAAAAAATAAAAATCGTGTACCTTTCCTTTTACTTTGGAAGATACTTTGTACTTTGTGACACACAGACCCACAGTGCAAAATGGAAAGAACATATAAGAACATGTTAAAAATAACGTGACTTTCCATAAATTTCCCTTAAATGTCAAGTCATAAAAGTCAAATATCCAGAGGCTTCATTTTCTGGGGGTGGGGATGATTTTTAAGGTAACTGTTGTAAAAGCCTCTTGAAATTTGTTCCAGTTTGTATTTTGAGCAAAATGATTTCAAAACATGACCCATAAAAATATCAAATGGCAACAAAAATAAAAATGTTTGATTTCCTTTATTTAACACATATTGAGTGCTAATTTTCTGTTTTCTACGAAGTATGGATAATTAAGCTTTGTCGTTGCCTTGCAGGAGTTTGCTGTCTGCAGCAGATAGTGCTAATGTGCCATTTCCATTTTCACACAGGACTAGGCCACGCCAAGTCGGGAGCTGGGAAAACTGCTTTTTTGAGGGGAACTTTAAAAGTTGTTTAAATGAAAACAGAGGGAGCTGTAGGCAGCTAGGTGGAGTGAAATAAAATGCGTATGTTTGCACATAAGACAGCTTTGTGGAACCTCAGGGTGGGAGATCAGGAAGAGGGAAAGCTGTGAATGAACCCATGATAAGCTGTGGAGAAGTGGCCAGGCCCAAATGACGTGGCACCAGACATACAATTCAGTCTTTGTTGGGAGACTTGAGAAAATAGGCTGAGCATCTTGGCTATGAACACAACAGCCAAGAGAGTTATTTTCATGTCTAGAGTACAGTGTGACACTGTAGGGGGCCAAAATGAAGAAGATAAAGGGGAAATTGTAGTTGCCTAGGTGACAAATGGTCAAGTCTAATGCTGAGACAGTGGCAGACTATGAAGAAAAGGAGGGTGTGGAATTATCAAACCAAAGCATTTTAGAGTTAGATAGTGCCTTAAAGATAACCTTCCAGATGAGAAATTGAGATTATACCTTTTACTATCTGAGTCACATTGAAACAGTTTCCTAATGCTGCGGACGGCAATTTTTTTTTTTTTTTCCGGTACACGGGCCTCTCACTGTTGTGGCCTCTCCCGTTGCGGAGCACAGGCTCCGGACGCGCAGGCTCAGCGGCCATGGCTCACGGGCCCAGCTGCTCCGTGGCATGTGGGATCTTCCCAGACCGGGGCACGAACCCGTGTCCCCTGCTTCGGCAGGCGGACTCTCAACCACTGCGCCACAAGGGAACCCCGGGCCAGTTTTATTATTCTGTGAAATGGTGTCCCGGTGCTGTTGTGACTCCACGGACATCGTGTATGTGTGTTGTAAACCTCATAGATAGTAAATAGGAAAGTTATAATTATAGGAGACATTTAAGAAATGATAGAGTTTGGCAACAGACTCCATGTACAGAGTGAGAGAAATGAGTCAGAGTTTAGTCATTAACACATTCTGTTCTTTTCGGTCATATGTATTTATGACTCTATAAATGAGGAGGATTAACATTCACTTGACTGTTAAGAGGCATATTGGTAAAACAAGTTTCTCTGTTGGCCTTCTGTACTATAACTCCCAAACATTCCATAGCTGGAAAAGCAATCATTTGTATTGATTTTTTTATTGTGTTCTGTCATTTGTTTAGCACAAGCATCGGGTCATTTGTTCCTCTTTTACCTTCTGAGCTAGGCTGTCTCTGAATAAAAGAGTTAATTTTGTGTGAAGATCTTGGCCTGGTTCTTCAGTGTAATCTATAGAAGTCCTTGTCACCTTCATTGGCTATGTTTTGCTTTTGAACACTTAGTATAGGGAGTTTATTTTCAGCAAAGTGTTTCACAGAATCATTAGGCAGCTCTTGTTTCATATGTACCATTGCAAAAAAAGTACCGGTGCTGTTCTTCTGTTTGCTCAAAGAAACCTTGGATACACCCTCCAATGCATAGCTCAGGACCCTGACCCCAAATCACCAACTTGTGAACACACTGCTGCCTATGTGGCAAAAGGATGTTTTAG
The DNA here is from genome assembly GCF_000442215.2 of Lipotes vexillifer. Lineage (NCBI taxonomy): Eukaryota > Metazoa > Chordata > Mammalia > Artiodactyla > Lipotidae > Lipotes > Lipotes vexillifer. Next base: position 448,542 of record NW_006790238.1, on the reverse strand, counting down.
TTCCAAATAGAAAATCAAAAAAAGAAATTCCAGTTTATTGACTAAAAAGACTGGCTTTGACAGCTTGCTTTCACTTCTGCTAAAGGTGTATTTAAGATACATCAATTCTAAAATCTGTCTTTACCCTCAGAAATCTCCAGTATCGGTATATCTTATTGCTACAGATTTACAGCATGCCTTCTGAATAGGTCCCAGGGAAATAGAAGAGTCCTGTGACATCTACTGGTGCCCAGATGAGTATCCTGCCAAGACCTAGCACCAGCCTAAAGAGATCAGGCCATTTATAAGACTCAGATGAGCTCAAAGAAACTCTGCTTCCTAGATTTAGAAGCAAGGTATTAGGTTCATGAGCCACCCTACAAATCTTACACAACATCCTGTCTCTGTAGCATTTCAATGAATCTGAACATTTGAGTCTCTCAATTGAATTAGGGGGGGGAGATCCATTGTATGTTTATGGAGGCAGAGTGATAACTTTGCCAAGTTGTAGGAGCAGTGGGGCTCCCTGGAGCTCTCTCCAAATCTACTGGTGGAGAATACATCCAGTTTGGTAGGTATTTAGCAATATCTCTTAGACATAAAATAAAAGCAACATATCATTTGGGTCCTTCTAAGGACCTCAGACTCAGGGCAGACCCCAAACTTGAGCTCAAAAACCTTCACCCATGTTTCTCTTAGCCATATTTAAGGATTTAGTTTGTCTACCTGTCACAGTGTTGTCCAGAAGTATTGGAACACTGTGTTTCAATACACTGGCAAAGTACTTTCTCTGCCTCCCTTGCAGATGGGATTATTCTACGTGATCCCAGCAGGCTAAGTGTGTTTATTTGTTCTGTCAGCAATCTCACCACCATCCAAGGGATTGTTCTGTTCTTTTTGTCTTTATTCAACAAACATATGAGTGCTCCTTCTATGCCACTCTCTGTGATAGACTCAGTATGTAAATTGTTATTGTTGCATAATGCTAGATAAGCACCCTCATAAAATATGAACCAGCTGCAGTGGGCACAGAGAGGAGAGAAGCAGATTGTACAATTGGGGATTTGGAATTTTGGAAAGGTGTAGTCCATTCAAGAAACTGCAGACAGTTTGGTGTGGGTGAATTGTAGGATCAAATAGGCAGAGATAAGTTTGCTGAGTTCCATGCCAAACGACAAGGGTCTGCTATGCCATGTGAAACAAACTCATGAATGCCCCACCCATCTTCCCTCAGCCTTCCTGAGTTGACCTGCAGCTGAAGGGTGAGACAGTGTCTGGAACACTGTTGCCTTTCCATCACAGAAGTATCTGCTTCTCTCTTTTGTGCCTGAGATCTTTGTCTATACAACCAGGGAAGATGGCTCCCTTTCAAGCAGTACAGATTGGGAAGGGTGCTACTACGTCTTGGAGCACTCTCAGCAAATGGGGCGGGTAGACAATGACTAAATGCCCCAGTCCCTATACAGTTTTAAGATGTGGTCCACCCACAGAGAGTCTGCGGTGGAACTGAGCCCCAGGTACCTTCAGAGCTAACCTACTTGTTAACATATCCTTTATAGAATTTTCTCCATTCCCTGTCTCACTTTTTTCATTTCATCATTTATGCATCTTGGGCTTACTCCAGAAAACCAAATTGTACCCAGATACTTGTTTCAAACTGAGACACAATAAAAAAGTGTGGAGTTGATCCTCTAGGCTACAGGGAGCCAATTATGAATTTTGAATTAAAATCATTATATGCTCTGGGTTTGTGACCAGGCTTTCCTCTTTGTTAAACGGAATGACTGTTGCTTCATCAGAGTCTAAACATGCTTGAAATCCTGCTTCAGAGCAGAAAGAGTTTGGCACTCCTCCCCAGGAGGTTGCAGCCTGGCCATTAGAAGATCAGGGCTCTCCTTTTCTGGGGTTTACTCCCATGAGGCACTCAGTAAGTTTGCAAATTATGTAAAACAACCCAATATTACTAGTGTAATTTCCTGTCATTTTCTACATTTGTGTTTACTGGATTATGCTACTGAGGCTGTTTGTTTATTTGGAGGATCATGACCTACAATTTGGGTAATTGGCTACCCTGAAATTTGGGTAAGTTGGTGATGTTCAGACGGTGACTTACAGGTTTAAAGAGGCTGTACTTATCACTGGCTTGGAAGGTGACCACAGCTCTAATGGGGCCTTGTTGTGTTGACTACTACAGGGTGGAGTCCACACCAGTGTCCCAAATACCTGCTGGGTAGGCTCCAAATATGTGGATTTCCACAGTTAACCTGTTGTCCCAACCAATTACATGTTTTCTCTTTCAAATATGAACTCTGTATAAGTAACCAAACAGAAAAATAATTAGTCATAAAATTACATGTCCTTTTTAAGATGTACAATGTAGTGACTTTATCTATCTTGCAAAATGCTTGTCACAAAAGGGTTAGTTAATGCATCCGTCACCTCACATCATTACATTTTTTTGGTGTGTGGTGAGAACTTTTCAAATCTACTTTTAGCAACTCTCAAATATATGATACAATATAGTGTTGTTAAATACAGTCACCATGCTGAACATTACAACCCCAGGACATAACTGGAAGTTCATACCCTCTGACCACCTTCACTCGCCCCCTCCCTCTGACCCCCAGGCAACCACCAATCTATTCTCTATTCCTATTAGGTTGTTGTTGTTGTGGGTTTTTTTTTTTTTTGGTTTCACGTATAAGTGAGTTAATACAGTAACTGTCTTTGTCTCGCTCATTTCACTTAGCATGACAGGTTTATCCATGTTGTCATAAAAGGTAGGATTTCCTTTTTTATGGTTGAATAATATTCCATTGTATATACACCACATTTTCTTTATCTGTTCATCATCAATGGCCACTTGGGTTGTTTCTATTTCTTTGTTTTTGTAAATAATGCTGAAATGAACATAGGGGTTCAGATGTTTCTTTGAGATAGTGGGATTTCATTTTGTTCAGATATATATCCAAAAGTGGCATTGCTGGATCATATGATAGTTTTGTTTTTAATATTTTGAGGGACCTCCATACTGTTTTCTATAGTGGCTGCACTAATTTATATTACCACCGATTGTATACAGGGTTCTGTTTCTCCATGTTCTCTTCAGCTCTTATCTCTTACCATTTTTCTAATAGCTATTCTCACAGGTGTGTGGTGATGTCTTATTGTGGTTTTGATTTGCATTTCCCTGATTAGTGATGCTGAATACCTTTTCATGTACCTGTTGGCTATTTGAGTATCTTCTTTGAAAAAAATGTGTATTTCAGTATTCCACCCATTTTTTAAGTCAAATTATTTGATTTTGTTGCTGTTGAATTATATGAATTCTTTATATATTTTGGATATTAACACCTTATTAGACATGTGGTTTACAAATATTTTCTCCTATTCCATATGTTGCCTTTTCATTTTGTTAATTGCTTGCTTTTCTGTGAAGAAGACTTTTAGTCTGATGTATTCCCACTTGTTTATTTTTGCTTTTATTGCTTGTGGTTTGGGTGTCATATCCATAAAATTCTTGTCAAGCCAAGTGTCAAGGAGTTTTTTCCTTGTTTTCTTCTAGGAGATCTTCTAGGTCTTAAATTTAAGTCTCTAAGCCATTTTGAATTAATTTTGTGAGTGGTGTAATATAGACCTCCAGTTTCATTCTTTTGAATGTAAATAACCAGTTTTCCCAGCACCATTTATTAAAGATTGTCTTTTCCCCATTCTATATCCTTGCCTCCATTATCAAATATTAGTTGACTGTATATGTGTGAGTTTATGTAGTAAAATCATACAAATCATATGATATACTTTTGTGTTTATGTAATTATATCAGTAGTTAGGATCTAGGAACAAATAATTATAAACAGGTTTTCTACTTACATGACATTTAAAAGTCTGGCAATTTTGGCCCCACCTGCTAAATTTTAGAAGCACCTTCTAAATTGTGAGAGGGCCTAAAACTCCTCCACAAATTTTCCAAATTCCCCAAGGGATGCTATGTCCTTAGTTAAAACCCATAGCTCTCATGCTGATGACTCCAAAATTAGTGTTTCCAGCTCTCATCTGTCTCTTGAATGCCAGATTAATATATCCAACTGCTCACTGGAGATCTACAAATGACTGATCTTTAATTGGCATTACAATATTAACAAATCCAAAATCAAACTATTGATTTCTTTCCCCAAACATTCTCTTCCAATAGTTTTCCCCATCTCTGAAATGGCACCACCATAATATCCAGTTACTGTAGGCAAAAACCTTGGAATCATCCTTTATTTATATCTTTCTTTTATACCTCACCTCTTCAGTCTCTCATTTTTTTCTACACTCACAATCTGATTATGTGCTACCACAGATTAATCCATTGTTACTTTTGTGTGTGCTATTTCATTTGTTTCCTACCTAAACTCTTAATCCCACAGGGTTTTCTCCACAGTGTAGCCAGAGTGAGGTGTTTAAAAAGTATAGCATTTCATATCACTTTCTTCCTTTCCCTCTGGACTTCCTGCTTCCAAATACACTTGGGATGAGAATCCCACTAGATCCTACATGATCTTTCTTTTGGTGATCTAATTTTCCCCCTTACTCCTGGAGCTCCACCGTATTGGTTTCATTGATGTTGTATGAGCACACCAAGCTCATTCCTACCTCAGGGCCTTTGTCTTACTGCTTCCCTCCTACTGAAATACCCTTTTGACAATATTCACATGCTCTCTCTGTCATTTATTTCAGCTCTTATTTAATTGTCACCTCCAGAGAAACTTTCCTGACCATCCTATTTAAATATACTACATTTTTCTCTGTACCTATATCCTACTATAATTTTTTGTAGTCTTTACCTGAAATCGATTGGTCCACTTGTTTGTTTTTCTGACAGTAGATATAAGCTCCATGAGGGAAAAGCCTTTGTTTATTGACTTGTCCTCAAGATCCAGAGGCATATGTGGTCCATAGTATTTACTCAATATTTGTTGAATAAATAAATAAGTGGTGAGTGTACTGTTAGGGTAAGAATAACAACTTTAACAAACAAATCATAACAAATATATATAATGGCTCAGAACAAAATTCCTTCTTGCTCATATACTTGAAAACATGTATAACTATCAACTAGTGACAATTTATGGACTCGGGCTCCCTCTAACTTGTAGCTCCACCATCTCTCACTGAAGGTATCCAGAACTACTGATGATCATCTATCCTGCTGGGAGAAGGAGAAAAGCATGGAGGAGAATATGCCATGTTTTTAATGAGCTGGGCCTGGAAGTGATACCTTCCTCTTATATTCCATTAGTTAGAACTCAGTCACAAGGACACACTTGACTGTAAGGGAAACTGAGAAATACAGTCCCTTACTGGGCAGCTATTTCCCTGCTAACAACTCTACACTAAAGAATGGGAAGCAATATGTTTTTTTGGACAGTGAGTTGCTTCTGCCACAATGAATGAATAAAAGAACTTGTAAAAATCCAAGAATAATTTGTTTTGTATATTATATAAAAGATATTATGTTGATATTTATTTGGAAGATTTATTTTCATATGCCTTATTACCATTTTATATAATTATTTTAAAATAAAATTATCCTTAGCTAATTATGTCCATTAATTATATTTATATGTGATTATATTAATACTGTTTTGTCTTTATGTAACTTATCTGAGGCACAATTGAATACAAACTAATGAGATTAATACAGTATTCAGTGAGGTTACATGACTGAAAATATAGCATGGATTCTTCACCTGGCTTTGCACCTAAATAACTCTTCCTGTATAGTTTCCTTAACTTTTCTAGATTCTAAGGCTGTATTCCTTGGCTCATGGCCCCTTCCTCAATCTTTAAGGTCAGTATAGTATCTTCAAATCCTTCCCCGCTCTTGTCAGATTGCCTTCTCCTCTGTATTCAAATATCCCTGCCTCTCATTTATAAGAACACTTGTAATTGCATTTATGGCTCATCCAGATAATGCAAAATAATCTCCATATATCAAGATCCTTAACTTAGTCATATCTGCAGAGTCTCTGGTGCTGTAATAAATTAACAACCTCAGGTTCCAGAAATTAGGACCTTGGTATCTTTGGGAGTCATTATTTAGCCTATGACAGTCCCTTTTCTCAGGTCATTCCTCCAGACCACAGTTTCCTTAATCTCACATTTTGATGAACCAACTAAATCTTTGCTTCTAATCTGAGTATTTCTTAAAATTTGCTGAACTGTGCTTTATATGGATGAACAATAAATAATTATTTAGAGTTAGATTTTTTTTTTTTTTTGCTGTTAATGTTTACAAATAATGGCATAAAGCCTATCCAGTTTCATGTGGTGCAAAGAACTCAGAGTTTTGGTTGTAAATTAGACATGAGTTTAAATCTTTTTTCATCTATTTATTAGCCATGTAAACTTGGTCAAATTGCTACAAATCAAGCATTAAGGATAACTTCAAGGCAGACAGAGAAAGAAAGACACACTATATATGGAGGAAAAATATAAGAGTATTAGCTGACTTCTAATCAGAAACCAGACAAGCCAGGAGAAAATGGAATGACATCTTTAAAGAGATTTTTTTTTTTTTGAAGTCAGTTATATCCAGAAAAAATACTTCTCAAAAATGGAAAAGAAATCCACAAACCTACACAACTGATAAAATTGTATAGACCTTAATAGACACATACACTCACATACACCCAAATGAGTACAAGTAAAACTGAGGCAATCTGAATAAGATCAGTGCATTGTATTCATGTCAATATCCTGGTGTGATAGTATACTATAGTTTGCAAAATGTTACCATTGGGGGAAACTGGGCATTGTGTACAATGGTTCTCTCTGTATTACTTATTATAACTGCAAGTGAATCTATAAATATCTTCAATCACAATTTCAACTAAAATAAGAAAACAACAAAATAATCCCCCCAAAATAACAAAAGCAAATGTATTAAAAAATGAAGAAGAATAAAGGCCAAACATATAAAAGTGGAGAGAATTTATAACCAGCTGATCTATGCTGCAAGAAATATTAAAAGAAGTTCTTCAGGCAGAAGGAATATGACTCCAGAGAGAAAATTTGATCTATATAAACTATATATGAAAAATAAGCAGAGGAGGGAAAATTTTATGAGTATGATAAAAGGTTGTTTTAATGGTATATATTAAATTATAAAGCTACAGTAATAACAGTTGTACAGTAGACCCTTGAACTATGTGGGTTTGAACTGTATGGGTCCACTTTATACACATATACTTTTCAAGAGGAAATACTGCAATACTACACTGTCAGTAGTTGGTTGAACCCACAGATGAGGAGGAACCCTAATTATGGAGGGCTTTTGATAAATTATGCTCAGATTAACTCCCACACTATTCAAGAGTCAACTATAGTTTGTCCAGGGGTAATATAGATATAGATATAGAAATAGAAGTGATATCTAAGAAACTCTCTCTCTCTCTCTCTGTATGATGAAGATAGCATGTCAAGTGTTAATATTAACCATTAAATAGTATTGGTTAATTGGTGAGCATTTTGGAATAAAGTTTGATCCATATTGCACTCTAAAATATATTCCAGGAGTATAAGTATTTAAATACAGATAATGAAATCATGAAGTAAATAGATAAAATATTGTTGAATATTTTTTCTGATCTCAGAGTGTTGAATGTCTTTCAATGCAATTAGTTTTCTTAACATCTGAGATGAGAATTTATTTCTAGAGGAAACCCTACTTATTTAGGAAAATGCTTTAATATGCCTGTGAGATTTGCTACTGTCCACCAATGTTCATGTCTCTTCTTTTACTTGAGCACACTTAGACCACATATCCATACCCCACTGTATCTAGACAGGGCCATATCACTATTTCCTGTTAATTGAATATGTGTGTTAGTGATGTATGTTATTTTAAGACCAAAGCAGTTAAGAGCATTTATGCCTTTCATAAGCTCACTTTCTCTCTTTTGACCTCTGTGGTTTGAAAGCAAAGAAGATAGTAGAAACACAAGATGGAAGAATTCAGGGTTCCCAAACAATTGAACTTAGCCTCCCTTTTACCTCTACCATAGTACTGATCATAGCTAAAAAAACCTGTTGCCTTAAGCCACTGAGATTTGGGAAGTGTTTATTACAGTAGGTAGTCCACTCTGACCAAAACAAAGTTGTAGGACTTAGTCAGGTCTAAGACAACAAAAGGAGTATTTAAGCCATTCTGCATTAATATTAATTTGGTGTTTGTAGAAAAAGATCTGTGGATTAGAGGAGAGCAAAGAGTTAGATCCACGTAGGAGATGTAATCCATCAAGAAGCCAAGAGGGTTTTAAGAAGAGGAACATCTAACATTGAATTTAGTCACATGGTTTTCCCCAAATTTGTACACAAAATTACCATGTGTGAATAATTTGTAATAAATTGAAGAAAGAGGCTGGGTACTTGGTCTGGGTAAATATAGTTCAGAACAACAGTAGCCCTAGTGAGATGGTAAGATGATCATTAAATTGAACTAATTCAGTGGAAACTGGAGCCTGAGGTGACTAAGAAAATGAATTCAATGCGTGGTTTTATCTTAGTTTTAAGAAGTATAGTGACATCAGTTGACATTTAGTTTAAATGAGGATAAGAATAATATAAAACTGTAAAAATAGATTAGTGATTTTACATCTTTATATAATCTACTACATCAACAAAATTAAAAGCTAAATGACAAATTTGCTCTATTTGGCAAAATAATTATTTAATTCTCATGGATGATTATTTACAATAATAAAACTTGAATATTGCAATTGAACAAATGGGCAGAAAATATTAAAAGCCAATTCATAAAAGGAAAATTATAAGTGGGTAGTATATTTGAAAAATGTTCACTCTCACTAGAAATCAAAAATGCAAATTAAGATGATAATGAGATACCATTGTCACCCATTTGACAAAGATTCAAATAAGGACAATACAGTGTTGAACAGAGTGGACAGTTGTTTATAATGCTGGAGGAATGTGAATTAGTATTAAGATTAAGGATGTCAATTTGGTAATATACATATCAGCCTCTGCTTTGACTGCACACCTGAATCACCTGGGGAACTTTAAAAAGCAAGAGAAACTCTGCCAATATTTTTTGAAAGCTCCTCAAAATAATCTCAATGTGCAGCCAGGATTGAAAAACACTAATATATAAACAATTTTAAAATATATTGACTCATTATTTCTTTCTTATAAGAGTAAAGTTAGAATAAGTAAAATAAAATAAATAAAATAAAAACGGAATAAAATTAGTTCACAAAAGAATGTTCGGTTATGTTTTAATAGTGCAAGTAGGGAATGATCTAAATGCCCAGTAAAGAAATATTGTAGAATACTGTACACAAATTAAAATTAGGAGAATATCCCATAGGAAAATGCTCATTATTTGCTCACAGTGAATACAAAATTGTATATAGGACATGATTCCAAATCTGTGAACCATTAGATACACATTCTGTACAATAATAGAAACAGTACTGAATGACATATATCAAATATTTAATATAATTTATCTCTGGGTAAACTGCAGAAAAGTTTTGTAAGATTATAATACTATAGATATCATGTGGCAAACATAGATGAATCTAAAATCGTCCATCGGAATCTACTGTACGTGTGTGTCCAACTTATGATAAAGGGAGCAAGAGAAGGAATGGCGAAGGATGGTTCATCTCTTCTGTGCTGTTTAAACTCTTCTACTGTAGCAGCAGAGTCTCATCTCTTTCAAACTGTCGTATCAGCTTTTTCTCCTCTTCATCTATCCAGCCAAAGTATTCATTCTACTCCTCATCTCTGGACTGTGTCCAGGTAAATGACCTCTTTAAATTACCCTAAAAATGTGAGCCACATTGCTTAGCAGCCATTCTGATTTGCCTCAGGTGTTGACTGGGTTAGGGAGGTGGAGAAAGACCATTTCTGGTTGTCCAAGATTAAATTTTTAATGTATTTCCTAAAGAGAAATGTGCTTGCACATAATGAATAGCTTGCAGAGTGTTTTTCCTAACAGATTTCTATACATTGAGGTTCAAATAGGCTTGTATTGAATGCACTGGAGATTCAGTCATCATTTATAGTGTTTATTCAATGGAGCAATACCTTTGTAAATAACATACTTGTGGCTTATTGTGTTTTTGGAAATTGAGAATTTTTCATAATCTATTTAAGGTTTTTGACAAAGTATTGAGTTGTATAAGACATTGAATCACTGCAGTTAATAGTAACCTGATATGTTATCTTTATAAATGTGGTTATTTATGATAGTTAGAGAGCCACCTCACTTCTAACTCCATCTTAATCTTCCTCTCTCTCTTTTTTCACTGAGGTAAGGGACAGTTATACCTAGTTTGGGCCTAATTACTTTTTGCTGTCAAGTGGCTAAAGGGCAAGATTTGTTCTGAAATTCTGTTTGGATCAACGGCTGCCATGTTGTTAGATATCTAGAGGTTAACCAAAGAACTGAAAAGAAAGACATTTATTTCACCTTAATGTCCCTATTATCCATGTAGTTCAGGATTTCAACTGTGCGTGTGGTCAAGGTCAATGACACTAGTTCCAAGAAAGTTTAATGATGCATATTCTCACTTTCAACTCAGTTTAGAATGGTTGGGTAGAGAAAAGTAATGAAGGGTTGCATTGTTAAATATCATAGAAGTAGCTCTGTAGTTACAGAAATCACATTCTTCAGGAACTTTTTTCCTAGGGCTGCCATTTTTCATTATAAGCCATGGTTATAAATGAATTTTACTGGATGTTTTCTTTACTAGAAATTTATCACTACAAGATGGACGAGGTAGGACCAGTTTTTCCAAATCAGATTCTATATAAATGATGCCAAGGAATGCTTACTAATTTTGCTGTTTAAACCTCTGTGAAATGACTAATGGATTTATAGGGCAAATGATATTTCAAAATCTATTAATTCCATATGTCTGAAGGAAATTTGTCAGCATAACAAGTGATTCAAAATTGGTTTGATCAGGATATAGAATTAAATATATCCTTGTTTCCATGGTACTCCAACATTTATCCTTTGTTGAATTACTGTAACAAAAGTAGCTAGGCCAACCTTTAACTTACCCAATTATGTGTGGCTAGATATCTATATTTAAAATGGACCTCAAGCTGAGAAAATGGGAGCATTCATTTCTCATAATTAATTTGGCTTTCATATCCAAGTATATTAAACAAAAATGTTAGAGATTAAGAATATTTGTATTTGTTTCCCAGTTTGGCTGCTTGCAATTTAACTATAAAATGTAGAGAAGGCCTTTAAGTAGAATGGATACAGCTGTTTCCATTAGGGATTTGGGGTTACATGATTCCCTAATCTCAAATTACTAACATTATGGTGATGGAATGAGCAGTGTGTGTGTATGTGTGTGTGTGTGTGTGTGAGAGAGAGAGAGACAGAGAAAGAAATGTATACATACATACATATGTTCATACCTAATATATATGTATATAATATATATACATCCATTTCTAAAACTAGGTGAGATGTGGATATAAAATTTTAAGGTCCTTGATATTATTGACAAATTGTCTTCCAGAAGATTAGTCGATTTCACATTTCCACTCAATGTTTTACAAAATATTTCAAATCTGGACAAAATATTTTATCATTTACTAATGTTTATAAATATATATGTGTGTGTGTATACACACAAAATACCCCTAATATTTTTTTTTTTTAGCTCACGGGCCCAACCGCTCCGCGGCACGTGGGATCTTCCCGGACCGGGGCACGAACCCGCGTCCCCTGCATCGGCAGGCGGACTCTCAACCACTGCGCCACCAGGGAAGCCCCCACTAATATTTTTAAACAGAATTTAAAATATACTGTTTATGAACTTTTTATCCCCTTTTCATGAATATTTTAATAAGTAATTAAATATTAATTGATGAAACATAATTTTAATGACCAAAAAATATTCTAACATATGGAAACATAATTTATGGATTATTTTATTTATTTATTATTATAAAAATAAACTATGTAGGATTAGTGTTAGTCATATTTTTATACCAATTTCTAAAACTAGGTGAGGTGTAGATGTAAAATTTTAAGGTCCTTGATATTGACAAATTGTCTTCCAGAAGAATTGTCCATTTCACACTTCTACTCAGCGTTTTATGAAATATTTAAAATATGGGCAATGAATTTTATTATTTACTCTTAGGTACTTTTCCAAAGAAGGCCAAGAACTATTCCTCAGCTAACTCAACTGATACTCAAGAAACTCTTTCATAGAAATTTAAATGCTGTGTGTTTCAAGTTCCGTTATCTTGGGGGAGTTCACAAAGGTACTTTGGGCTTTTATTTAGGCCTTATACTTTAAAGTTGATGAGTGAGATAGGGTGACTAAACTATAATAGCCTCTATCTTGAACAATCTGATGGGAATAATCCTGATATGTTCCTTTCAAAGTAACAGATAGCAGAGTAAGAGACACTGAGAGGAATTTTGGTATATGAGGGATATATCAGAGGCAGTCTGTTTCAGTCTAGATTGTAGTAGCTTTACTGTCTACATTTGATGCACTCCAAGACTTAAGATATTTACTCCAAGCTCATTTAAAAAACAAAAACACTTCAAGTTTTAGAACCCTTCATAAGTGTGGTTTTAATTAGTCCTGGGAAGTTTAGATGATGTAAAAAATTAGGAAACTCACACTGATGTTCATAATTGACGTGTTATTTGCAGCATAGTTGGATAAATATGTTCTGCTTTATAACTTGGATCAGCTTTCTTTGGGCTGTGCTCCTAGTTTTCTTCACATTTAACTTTAGAGTAGTAGGAGACAGAGGGATTTCTAAACTTTATATGAAAAGATATGGATGAACTTTGATAGTTTTAGTTGGAGTGAGAAAGATATGGAAAGAATAATGTTACTTAAATACAAATACTGTTACTTAAATTTTATGTATTCTTTAAAGAGAAATTCTTCAGTTCTGAAAGGGAAAAAAAATGAAAAAAAATGATATGAAATAAAAGCAGTAGTAAAGCAATATGAACAATGGGAGGTTGTGGTGATTAGCTTGTGCTACCCAATTTCTAAATTTCCTCTTTATTCTTACCTCTTTCACAGGCTCTATGGATTCCTGTGGGTCTCATCTTAGTGGTATAAACTCAGAAAGAAATTTTAATAGGAATTAGTTTTCAAAATTATTTTGGTATTAAAAAGTCTTTCGTGAATTAGGGAAGAATAATTTGTTTTTAGCTGCATGAAAGAAAACAGTAGAATTATATGATAAAACTCAGGACTTTGAATTATAGAAGTTTTTACAATGTCTAATATCTGGTAATTATTTTCTTTCTGTACACAGATAAAAACTGAGTTTGGATATTTTCCCTGAAGAATACTACTGCTCTTTATACACCATTAAAATAGTGATAATATGTAAAGGAAATGGAAGAATGTTATGTAATTGGATAGGTTTATATATTTAAAAAAATGAAAACAATAAAAATGAGGACAGGGATACAAGTATTTCTCAATTCGGGGGACAGAGGAAAGACATAAAATACTAATTGTGAGAGATAAATATGTTTAAATATAATATTTATAAATACTATCCATAAAAGTATTCCACAATATATAGATATTTAAAAAATAGTTCATGCATAGTATAATTTCTTTGGCTGAAGTAATAGCTGAAATGGTGGCTGAATCTTATTTTACTAGCAAAATATCATACTTTTAATCAGAGTTAATTACACAAGGCAGGCCTACCATTTCTGAAATCCTTTATCACTTTTGAAAAATTTGCTTTTTTTATTTATATCATTGTGAAACACTAACTAGATGACTGTTACATTTCATAATGTTCTACGAGTTATTAGCTATAATATGCCTTTAAAATTTTCTTTTATCTTACTTGAAAAATGAAATTACAATACTATCTAAGAGGGTTAGAGTGAGAATTAAATGAATTAATATTTAAAAACACAACACTAAGATGCTCAATAAATAGTATGAATAACTATGAGGTATAATATAAGCAATTATTGTTTGTATGAGTCAGCTTCTAAAATGGCCTCCAATGATCCTCACCTCCTGATATTCACTTTCTCATGTAGTCTCCTCCTTCATTGCACATGAGGATTCTGCTGTGTGACTGTTAGCATTCTGCAAAAGTGATAATATGTCCCTTAGGAGATTATGTGTGTCAGACCCTGCAGCCTCCATCTTGATGGTTCTCTCACTCTCTGTTGGATCTCTCACTCTGGGAGACGCAATCTGTCGTGTGAAAACTTTATGGAATGTTCTGTGTTCAACAGAAAGCCTAGTCCAGGAGCCATCCTGGAACCAAGGCCTGCTAACAGCCACGTGAGTTAGTTAGAAGCAGATTCTCCAGCCCCATCAGGCTGTGAATTGACTACAGCTCTGGCGACAGCTTGACTGCAATCCTCATTGAGAGATTGTAAGATAATCAGTGTTTGTTGTTTTAAGCTGCTAAATACTGGAATAGTTTATTATGAAGATAAAAGCTAACCCTGAATATTCACCTATTGTGTAAGATACATTGCAGTCATTTTTGCTAAGTTATTTCATATGTAATCTTACCTCCCCCACAGTATACCAATATTTAAGTTATTATATCCACTTTATGGGTAAAGAAATAGAAATACCTGAAATATACTCATCAAGGTACGTGAGCAGTATCTTCTTTGGGCTTCATCTCTGTGGTGTAAGTGCCTGACACTAAGTTTTGTTTGCCAAGGCATCCAGTTCAAAAGACTTCCATCTTGAATAAACGCATTACCAACTGTATGACACAGCTACTAGCAAGACAACCAGATAAAGAACTAGACCACCCACTCCATGAAGTTTCCCTTTCAGAAAGCCCTGGGTGACATAGGTAACCGGCTGCTTGAGTGACCCCATTTCCAGGCTCCTGTGTACTCATTCCTCCTCTTATGCTTCAAATCAGCCAATAATGAGTGACCTAGAGAAATCCTAATCACCTTGCTCTTAGACCCAAATAAATGTAGAGCCCCAGGTTCATTCTCTCTCTCTCTCACTCTCACTGCCCTCCCCCACCCTTTTTCTCCCCCTACTCAACCTCCCCCTTGTGTGGTCTTCAGGCATGCTGTGTACCCTTCAGGATTTGTGGATAATAAATCTTGTTCCTCAAATTTCCCTGATAGTATTTTGCTAAAGTGCACTCTGTGACCATCATAGGAACCACAAGGGCCAGCCCAGCCACAACATTGACCTCGGTAAGGAAATATCTGTGGGCTTTTCTCCCAGTAACATGGGCCCAGGCAAGTACTGCAGGCATTCCTAGGGCAAAGCATTATCATCAGTGGGCTGGGACGAGCATGCAACCTCCATGGTACAGAGCACACATAACCCCAACATGTTGCTTTTCCCTCCTTAGTATAGCAATACTTTGCAGAGCCTTTAATAATAGAATTGATGTATGCCTCAATACTTATTGCCTAGAAGTTGTAAAATGAAAAAGAACTTTGCCTAGAGATGCCTGGAGGGAATTTACATGGATTCCTGGACTTGAGAGAATAATCTCATGTCAAATCAAGTGACAGATTAGCTTTAAAGACAGTTTTTTTGTTGTTAATTTTTTATTCTTTTTTTGCATTCAGAGAGGTTTGTCAGGTACTGAGGTGGTAGAAGTGCATGAAAGATTCCTTTAGGGTTTCAAAGGTTGTAAATAATTTTCTATAATCAGCTTTTAGATTTGATCCTCCTAGGTGATAGTAAGCAGTAAAAATTATGGGAAGTGAGACTCTGTGAATCGTATTTTTTATTAGTAGAAGGAATAACTTGGAGATGTTCTTATATCTTTTTAATGTTATTCATCTTAATTATTTTCCGGTAAATTCAACAGTCCTTTGTGTCTATTGAGAGACAAAGGGAAAATAATATATGTTGTCACTGAAAAAAGTGGGAGGAGATAAATAAATTTAGATGTTTTGCTCCAGCTTTTCCTGTAATGGAAAATCTGTCATGAAGTAGCAAATGAAGGTGGATGAGTTTTAGTTTCTCTGAATAGAAGTTTATGTTGTATCTTTCAGAGGAGTGGCTATTTCATTACAGTATTTCAAGTAAAAGAAAAATAATTATTGTTCAAAGTCTGTAGAGTACAATTGTGCAACCCACTGGTCCTTGACTTTAGAAGTCAAGTTCTCAGGAGTCAAAAACAATTTGATTGAATATGTACCTATCATTAATCATGTGTGTTTTGTAAGTTGATCATTTTTGAGGATTTTGCATACTAACGTATCCAGATATTAAAACAAAACAAAACAAACAAAATAAAACCAAAGCAGAAACAAAACCCCAAAATTTAAAATAATTATTACCTTTTGAGAATTTTCTAACTGCCAGAAACTAAGAAAATTGACAAACTGGTCAACTTTTCAGTACAAAATACAGTTTTGAAAGTTGCCTCAAATGTGACAGCCTAATCTTGGCAAGGAGAAACTACATCTGCCTTTCAAATACCCGCATAAGAATTTTCCCAATACTTCAGCTAGTGTGTAATGACTTTAAAGGCAAGTATACCTGAAATTATTAATCTCCTCCCCTTGCCCCCATTGCCCCCTCCACCACCTCCTCTCTCTCCCTCTCTGTCTGTCCCCCTGCCTCATAAATAAAAGTTCCTCCCTGGAAAATATATTGAAGGATTACTTATAAAATGTATAAATAATTTGTGTGGGGTTTAATGAATTTTATAAAATAAATACACCCATGTAAACAGCCCTGATATCAAGACATAGAGCATTACCAGGACTCCTGAAACCCCCAAGTTAACCATTATCCCAAATTCCAATACCGTATATTAAATTTTAAAGTTTTTGAAATTTTAAAAATAGAATCATATAGGATGTACTCTTTTGTCCTTTTCCCCCCTCAGTATTAAAATTGTGTATTTGTGGGATTTATCCTGTACATTTCTTTTGTTATATGAAAAATGCATTTCCATTTGCGTTATGTATGCACTTAGGAGCGTAATATCTGCCTCACAGAACATGCATGTCTCCAGCTGTTTTAGACACTGACAAGTAGTTTTCCAAATGGACTGTACCAGTTTATACAACAACCAGCAAAGTATCAGAATTCTAGTTGCTTTATAATCTTGCTGATACCTAGCTTTGTCTCACTCTTTGTTTTAGATGTTCTGATGGGTGTGAAGTTAACTCATTGTGATTTTAGTGTGTATTTCCTTGTGCTTTACTTGAATTCTGTTTCATATGTGTATGTGTTACTTGGATATTTTCTGTTGTGAAGTGCCTACTCAAGTTTTTTATATATCTTATACTAGTTTGATAGTATTTTCCTTATTAATTTGTAGGAATTCTTTGCATATTTTGAATGAGTTTTTTTGTCAGGTACATACCCGTATATGCATACACACAATAAAAATACTTAACTCTTTGTTGCCTTTTCACTCTATAACTTTTTTCAGAAAAATTCAAATACATTTTATTATATGACATATCATACTTAGCATCTTAGCAATGTCCTATTGTTTTTTAATTAATTTTTATTGGAGTGTAATTGATTTACAGTTCTGTGTTAGTTTCTGCTGTATAACAAAGTGAATCAGTTATACATACAATATACCCATTATTTTTTAGATTCTATTCCTATATAGGTCATCACAGAGTATTGAGTAGAGTTCCCTGTGCTATACAGTAGGTTCTTATTAGTTATCTATTTTATATATAGTAGTGTGTATATGTTAATCCCAGTCTCCCAATTTACCCTCCTGTGCCCCCTGTCCCCCTTGGTAACCATAAGTTTGTTTTCTACATCTGTGACTCTACTTCTGTTTTGTAAGTAGGTTCATTTGTACCATTTTTTTAGACTCCACATGAAAGCGATATATGATATTTGTCTTTGTCTGGCTTAATTCACTCAGTATGACAATCTCTAGGTCATCCATGTCATTGCAAATGGCATGATTTCATTCTTTTTTATGGCTGAGTAATATTTCATTGTATCTGTGTATATAGATAGATAGATAGATAGATAGATAGATAGATAGATAGATATACACCACATCTTCTTTATCCATTCCTGCACTGATGGACATTTAGGTTGCTTTCATGTCCTGACTGTTGTAAACAGTGCTGCAATGAACATTGGGGTGCATGTATCTTTTCAAGTTATGGTTTTCTCCAGATATATGCCCAGGAGTGGGATTGCTGGATCATATGGTAGCTCTATTTTTAGTTTTTTAAGGAACCACCATACTGCTCTTCATAGTGGCTGTACCAATTTACATTCCCACCAATAGTGTTGGAGGATTCCATTTTCTCCACACCCTCTCCAGCATTTATTGTTTGTAGATTTTTTGATGATGGCCATTCTGACCGGTGTGAGGTCATACCTCATTGTAGTTTTGATTTGCATTTCTCTAATAATTAGTGATGTTGAGCATCTTTTCATGTGCCACTTGACCATCTGTATGTACTCTTCGGAGTTATTGATAACATTTGATGGACAGAATACTTTAATTGTAGTGTCATCTAATTTATTACATTTTATTTATTTTTAAATATCGTTTGTGTCCTGTTTAAGAAATAAAGTGCTCTTTACTCCAAGATCATAAAGATATTCTCCTATGTTTTCTTCTAAAAGTCTTATTGTTTTACCTTTTAAATCTACGATCTGTCTAGGATTTATATGTGTGTGGAATACAGTAAAGGCAAAGGTTCTTCTTTTTCTCCCATAAAGATATCCAGTTGGCCACAACTCACTGCACTGAAATGTTACTTTTGACATGAGTTAGGTGACCGCATCTATGTGAGTCTATTTCTAGACTATTCTATTCCATTGGTCAATTGGTCTATATTGTGCAAAAACTACACTGAATTAATTAACATGGATTTATAATAGGTCTTAATATCTCATAGTATAATATCTCTTATAATAGGTCTTAATATCTCATAGTATAATATCTCTTAATATCTCATAGTATAAGTCCTTCAGTTTTGATAGTTCTCAAGAGTTCATTGCATATTCTTGGCCCTTTGGATTTCCATACACATTTTACCACAAGCATGTTGAATTTATGAACAAACCTTTTAGGATTTTAGTTGGTATTGCAACAAATCTATACATGATTTTTTGAGTCTTCCAGTCCATGAACCTAGATTTCCCTCTATCGTCTTTTAAAAATTTCTGTCAATATATTTCTTGTTTGCAGAGTAGCAGTGTTGCATACCTGTTAGTTGTTTTTTCTCTTGTTTCAAGTTTTTTGATGCTTTTGTAAATGGTGTCATTTTTAAAATTTAATTTTCTATTTATTTGAGACAGATATGTTGAAATGCAATTATTATTTGTATACTAACCTTAAATTTAGTGACTTTAGTAAATTCACCTAGTAATTCTAATAATTTGGCTCTTGGTCCTTTTGTATTTTCTACATGAAAAAATATGCCATCTGCCAATAATGGAAGTTTTATTTCCTTTTTCCTTTTTTTTCAATCTTTGTGCCTTTTATTTCTTTCAACGGTCTCATCTCACTGCTTAGGAACTCCAGAACTGTTAAATACAAGTGGTGATAACAGGCATCATTGGCTCATTCCTGATTGCAATAGAAAGTTTTCAATAATTCATCATTAAGATATTTATTGTAGGATCTTTCCAAGATGGTTTTCATTAAGTTATCGAAGTTCCTTTCTATTCCTAATTTTTTGAGAATTGTTATCATGAATGAATGTTGAATTCTATCAAATGCATCTAATGTGATGATGGTATTATTTTTCTCACTTATTTTCTATTAATAGGGTAAATTGCATTGATTTTTTTGAATGTTAAATCACTCTTGCTTTCATGGAAAAACGCTGCTCATTTGAGGTATATTATCTTTCTTATATATTCTTGGATTTGTCTTGCTAATATTTTGTTTAAGATTTTTGCATTTATTATATTTATGAGAAAACTTAGCCTGCAAATTTTGTTTTTTATAGCATCCCTTTTAAGTTTTGGTATCAAGACTTTTGTTGATCTAATCAAAGAGTTGGTAAATGTGCTCTCTTTGTACTTTCTGGAAGTGTTAGTATAAGATTGGTTTAATTTATTCCTAAAATGTTTTGAAGAATTCACCAGTGTATTCATCTAAGCCTGGAGTTTTCATCATGGGAATGACTTTAATGCTGGATTCAAATTCTTTAATAGATAAGGAACTATTCATATCTTTAATTTCTTTTACTTTAATTTGTAGTTTTTATGTAGTTTGTCATTTTATCTAAATTATTAAATTTATTGGTATGAAATTTTCCATAATTTTAATTTATTAACTTTTTATATCTATAAAGCCTACAGCAAAATCTTCTTTTGGTGCATTAAATTGGTAATACGTTGGTTTTTTTTTTCTTGTTAAGTCTTTTGAATTTTTCATCTTTATTAGTGTTTTCAAATAATCAATTTTTGGCTTTGTCAAATTTTTAATTGAATTTAATTAAAATTTTAATTAATTAATTTTTTAATTATGTATTTTTTCTTATGTTAATTGTTTCTGTACTACTTTTGGGGGGTTGATTTGCTCTTTCCTTACAAAGTTCTTTATATGAAAGCATAAATCATTGTGATTTTTTTTTTCCTTTGTTATTTTCTAACATATGCATTTAAGGCTATACATTTTCTTGCTTGCTGAGGAGGGCA
>NW_006790238.1:386687-427911 GCF_000442215.2 Lipotes vexillifer | reverse complement strand
TTCCTGCTCCGTGGTGCCTACAATTCATGATGTCCTCACCCTGAGGAGGGGGCACAGAGTGGGGGAAGGCCTGTGACGGGCGTGCTTCTTCTGGATGACCCAGGGCAAGAGGTCTGTGGAAGTGTAGGGCCTGAGACGCTTACAGGGGCCCCTCCTGACCTCCCCACCACCCACCCCTGGGCCCTCTCCTGAGTGGGGACCCCGACTCTGTAAAGGAACTATGCAAACGCGGGTTCCCCTCCCCACAACAGTGCCTGTGTCTCCTCACAGCCGTCCACACCCTGCTCCTAGACAGAGGCATGTCGTGAGATCTGAAGTTGGCTCAGGGTCAGTTGTTCTTGGGTGGAAATCCCCATGAAGAGACTGCATTTTAATGATTTTCTTAGGATTAAAGATGCTGAAACAAAGAGACCCTTGAGTGGGCAAATACATGCCCCTGGAGGACTCTCCTAAATCAGTCGTTTGAAAAATATGACTCCTTGGTGGAAGGCTTGAGTCCAGAATCTGAGTCTTTGGGGTACCTGGCTCTCAGACGTCACTTGGTCGGTTAGAAGAGCAATGCCTTGGGCAGGGTTTTATTTTTCTTTTTTAGAAAACAGGGTGTTGAAATCCAGCCTATTTAAAAACCCCACCATTTGGAGAGTTACAAGGGTTTTGTCCTGAATTATAGTGTTGGCAAGCCCAAGCCACTTGTGCTCACTGCTTTTTGTCTTGGTGCTATTCCAAGAACAGGAGGAGGAAGCTGGCCAGTTATAGGGCATGTGTGTGCGCGCGCGCGCACGCATGTGTGTGTGTGTGTGTGTGCGTGTGAGAGAGAGAGAGAGAGAGAGAGAGAGAGAGAGAGAGAGAGAGACAGCAACACAGCCAGTGGCTGGACAAGCAGGGGGATGAACGGGCCCAAGCTCACATCCTGCCCACTCACAGGTAGTTCTTACAGCTCTCTGCTGCCAGAAAAGGTCCTGGAGCCTTGGCAGCAAAAATGACTCAGCCAGGCAGAAAGGAAACATGGCGTAACATCCAAATGGAGCCTTTACTGGTGGTAGAGCAAACACAAAGGGGCAAGCGGTGCAGTGCTGTCATCTTCAGGTTCCCTAATGGCAGAGAGGTGGTCCTCAGCTCTGCCCCCAGCGCTTAGCACATAGATGTCTGATAAAAGTTTGTGGAATTAAACTTTTCTTTTTTTTGAGCACCAGATATATGCAGGGTGTTGTTCTGGTGGGTGTGTCAAGCTCCCAGAAGCCTGTCTTGGTGGTAGGATCAGTTGCAAGGATTTGCAAAGGAGTCTTACCTGAAAGGAAATATCAGGGACTTTTGTTGAATATTTAAAATTCAGTTTTAAGTTTCATTTCCGGCAGTGTTATTACTGTATGGAGGTGGGGAATGTGCCTTTTCCAGAGTTGACCAGAAGCTTCCAGCTAGGCTGAGGAGAAGCAGGTGTGCCTCGGGCTTCACACCCAGGTGTAATGGTCTCTATCTTGGCAGAAGTAGAAGCAGCACCTCCGCAGCCTGGATGTCCCCTTTGCTTTGTGACCTCAGCGGCCCCGAACAAACTAGAATCTGTCTTCTTTTTCAGACACAAAGCTGCCCCAATAGGTCCACCTAAGTGAAATGGCCATCCTTTCTCCCGTGTCCCTCACAGTGTTTGGATAACTCTCCCACTTAATCTATTTTGATCCTCACAATAACCCTATTAACTTGGAAGGGCTTATTCATGTATTGCTACCTTTAAGAAAAGGAACTGGGGTTCAGAGTGATTAGGGGTGTGGTGCTCAGGGCTTCCCAGCTCGAAGGCAGAACTGAGGCGAGGTTTCAGGTTGGCTGCTCTCCGAAGCTGAATTCTTTCTCTCATACGACACTCCTCAAGAAAAGAGCCCCCGGGCATGTCCATGACCCAGCCCATGTGCACAAGAGCCAGTTAGCTTTGTGGCCAGAGGACAACTGTTCAAGCTGTGGTGTCAAGGGGGGGGCCCTGCTTCAGGACAAGGAAGTAAAAAGCGTGGGTCCCCAACTGGGTTAGAATGTGTGGCTCTTCTTCTAGGAAACATGTAGCATCCCTAAGTCAGAGCTTTCTGCTCCACTTCCGGAAGAGGCCCAGGAGCTGGGGCGGGGGTCCCCCTCCCACGCCCAGGCAGTGGTTCCTGCACAGGACAGCCACAGCTACTTAGGCTGGCTGACCAAGATCGCTCTTTTTTTTTTTTTTTTTTGCGGTACGCGGGCCTCTCACTGTTGTGGCCTCTCCCGTTGCGGGGCACAGGCTCCGGATGCGCAGGCTCAGCAGCCATGGCTCACGGGCCCAGTTGCTCCGCGGCATGTGAGATCTTCCCAGACCGGGGCACGAACCCGTGTCCCCTGCATCGGCAGGCGGACTTTCAACCCCTGCGCCACCAGGGAAACCCTGACCAAGGTCTCTTGAAGGGCTCTTTGTTAGGAGTATGTTGGAGAAAAGGCCAGGGGGAGAATTAGTGCCTTCACTTTGGAGCTACTTTTTTGCTGATAACTTGGGTTTTCTTGATAGTCTTTAGTCCCAGAAACCCCATATTTACTTCACGAGATGTAGCTCCTCAAAGTCATATTCTATTGTTTGAGAGCCAACACGTGCCCAGCTGTGAGTGGAAAGCTGTTTCTGGATAGTTTTCTACCCCTGGGAAGTGATGGAATAGGAACTCAGGGTTCCTCTACACCCTCCTCTGACCCGATCTCTTTCTTTGACTAGCAAACCCCCATCTAGGCCAGATGAGAGCACCAAACGGTTTTCTTCTAAATTCTAAAGCAGTACACCTTCCGCAGGCTGGTCTGTTTCCCTGCCACTCTGAGTTAGCTGGAGAGCAGAAATCACCATCTCTCAAGCAGCCTGAAGATCTCTAAGGTCCCTTTTGGCTCTGACACCATAGGGTTCTTTAAGAATCCCCATTGACATTGACTGTCACCTGGAAGTTATAGGGTGTGTAACAATATGATGACCAGCAGGTGGCAATGTGTTCCACCCGTGGTGATGGATGCTTGGAAAAGGAATGTTGGTGCCTTCTGTGTCACAAGTTAATGATAAGATGCTAATCTTTTAATCGAAATAAGCACTGATCTTAAAATGTGAAGATACTAGCATTTCTCGCAGGAAATTTTCTGTCATAGAAACTGCACAAAAATCACTGAAGAGCCAACAATGATGGTCCTTCCAAGTCAAGATTTTATCCTGATTGGAAAGAGAGGCCATCTCTGGTTGGGAGAGCAGATTGGTTGGAAGCTTTACTTATCTCCTGTCAGCTTTTAGAGTAATTTGATTGTGAAAGTGTGAATTTTCTGGACAGAAAAGGAAGATATTAAATTGGTTTAAAAAAAGGAAGTTTAATGTCTGTTATGTCACAAATCAGTGTTAAAACACTAAAAGTGTAACCAAAATAAATGTCTTACATTACAAAAAAAAAAAAATGAAAAGAAAAATGTCAACCTCTGAAAAATGTTGACGTTTATATACAATATAGTCAATTTTATGTTCTTTAGAGAATGTGAATTCTGATGTGTTGGATGTTTCCTTTCTGTATATTTTTGTATTTTTTTGTATCTTTGTTCTGTAACCTATTGAGAGAAATGTTTTTATGCCTATGATTATAGATTTATTTCTCCTTTTAGTTCTGTTGTTATTTAGCCATTTTAAAACTCTGTTAATGAGTGCATACAGATTTAGAATTGTAATATATTCCTTGTAGGTGGAACCTGTATATATTGAAATGTCCTTTTTATTTTATATAGTGCTTTTTGCTCTTAAGTTTTTCTGTCATATATTAATGTAACTATACCTTCATTCTTTTGGTTAGTGTTCTACAATGTAATTTTTCTCCTTTTCCTTTTCAAATCTGGGTATTTATACTTAAAGCATGTTTCTTGTAAGCATTATATTGTTGAATTTTGTTTAATGTCATCTGGAAAACTTAGTTCTTTGATACATTTAGTCCTTTTATAATTTATGTATTTTAGTCTGTATGTGTTTGGGTAAATCTTGTATTCTATTTGTTTTATCTGTTTCATTTCTCTTTTTATCTCCTTTCTTATCTTCTTTGGATAGTCTCATTAAAATCTATCATTTGAATTCTTAATTTTTCACTTCCAGGTTTCCACTGGCTCTAAAAAAATTCTCTGAAAATTTTAATCATTTAACATGTTTTTCTATATTTTTGAATTTCCTTGAATATACTAAGTTATTTTAAAATCATATTCAGCTAATTCGAATACCTCATTTATCTGCAACTCAGTTTCTATTATTTTTTTTCCTCTTCATTTTTGGTCATGCAATTGTGTTTTATATCATTCTGGTAATTTGGACTGCATATCTGAACAAAAAGTTACAAAAGCTCCAGATAATATTATCTTCCTGTGCAGAAGTTTATTCTTCCCTCTGCAGGAAAGATAGTGTAGCAGTTATCACTTTAGCCTGTTGACATGAAACAAAACATTTGCCAGATATTTCTTCAGCAAAGATGGCTTTATTCAGGATTAGCAGAGAATTGCATTTCAGGGTCTGCAACCCTGGCGAGCCATGTACGAGTCCCTCAATGGAGTCTCTTTTTCCTCCTGGGCTCTGCTGTCCTTGCAGGGCATGAGAGCTCCCCCTGCTGGTCTCCTGACTCTGTGTGGGATTTTTGTTTATTAATTTTTTCCAAGTCAAATAAGGAACTGTGCTGGCTCAAAGTTGAGTTTCAGCCTGCAAAGAGGCATCTACCTCTGGTTTACCTTTGGTCTTTCTTGGTTTCTACTCAGGGCCAAATGTATTCTGTGGGGTGCTACACTCTGGATTGTCCTTAATTCTAAATTTTGTTTCAGGAGACTTCAGAAAAACTCTGCTTTCAGAGGTTTTATTATGCTTACGTTTCTGCTTTTGTGCCCTGTGAATCTCTGTAATCACTAATTGCCTTGAGGGGAAAGCTGGCCATGTCTTAGAGATCCTCCAAGTCTCTGCCAACCATCTGGAATGCTGAAAGACTGCTAGTTTCTCTCTCTCCTAGCAGCAGCCTTTTCCTGGGATTTTGGTACTGGAATCTTGGCTTCTTGTTCATGCTCAAAATGGTAAATAACCTCACAGTAAAAATCAGTTTTGAGTTTTTAAATTTTTCTTTCCCCTGTATAGAAAGAATCTTAGCTTTGTGGTTTTCATTGCTCCCTCAGCCCTCTGCTGTCTTTAAAATATGAATTCTGTATCTCATCAGACTTTTTTAGTTGTTCTGTGTGGAGCAGAAAATGGCCACTAGCTATTGCACTCAAAGTTGGAAATAAATATTTCCAAACAGAAATTTGAAATCTACCAAGACATTCTTCAGTGATGGGATGGTTAGATAAAGTATGGTTGCTCCATATTCTGGAAGATAATGCATTAGGTTAAAAGATGAGATAAATTGGTTTGTACTAACATGTAATAATCTTTAAAAATACATTGAGAAGTGAAAAAAGCAATATGAAAAATAATGTGTAAAATGTGTAATTATGATTTAGAAATATAAAATAATATCCTATATTCCTAAAAGTATTTAAGTACATGTAGAAAGCAATTATAATAAGATTTATAAAAATACACAATGGGCTAATAGCTGTGCTCTCTTCTTTCCTAGATAGGGGACTTGGGATTTATCAATAATGTTTCCATTTTCAGATCAAATATAATTTATAGATTACTGTGGAACTAAAAATTTTAGGAGGAAAAGAAAACATTCTCTAAAATGATAAAATATAGTCAGTGCACATCTATTTACATGGCCAAGTTCTTTATTTATAGTTGTCTCTACACTTTCCTTGGAAGAGTTAACGTGATAGGAATTTCCAGATATGACAAAGGTTGAAGTTTTCCAAAGCATTTTAGAAGAATATACACAAAGAACTAGGATAGAGAAAGTGAGATGGGATCTTAATTTCAAATTCTATATATGATCTATGACTTCCCTAGATAGACTGTGTTTTAGAAATCAGAAGTGTTTGCGTGTGGTGTGTGTGTGTATATACATACACATGTATATCTCTACTACAAAGAAAAAGACATAAGCAGAGGGATTGAGAAAGAAAAAGACCAAAAAAATCAAAACATAAAATACCTAATAAGAGAGAAAAACATTGTAAAAGATACAATTTAGAGTTATAGCACACAAATCATCTTCCTAAACAATGTGCATGGTATAGTAAACAGACCCAATACAAAGCTAAATTTATAACTTTAGTAAAAGCCACAGAGACACAACTAACAATACACTGCTATTCTTCACTGTGAAAGAACAGATTTTTGTTATTTAGTATAGCTGCTGAAAAAATAGAACTCATATTATTTTTACAAATACAGAAACTAAAAATGGATTGTTTATTTTTTAATTTCATGTTAAGATTATATATGAAGTTCAATATTAAACACATTTCATGTACATGATATAGGGTTGGCCTAAATGTTCATTTGGGTTTATAGAAAAACCTGAACAAAATTTTTGGCCAACCCAATACTTTTTAAAAGTTGAAATGAATTTTGAGACACTCTGATTTCAATGTCATTTCTGAAAAGTCTTTGAAATTGACACTAAAATATTCCTTTTAGAAGTTGCTATATTTGCCATGTAAAAATCTTGGTTTCTAGGTGGGAGAGCTTGTACTAATAACAGTTTTTTTTGGCTGGTATTGTTCCACCAGTCACCGAAAATCCTTACAATCTCAAATAAATATGTCTATCATCAGCCCTCCTTTCCTTAAGACAATCCCTTGAGGCGACAAACCTGTGGGTAAAACATGTTTTAAAAGCATTATTTTTAGCTTTACATTTTAATCTGACCCAAGGGGCATGTTGACATGACCGATTAAATGTCATTTCTGTTCTTTGTCTGTGCCAGTTCATTTTTGCTAAGATATTTCTTTAAGTAGAAACTTCCGACGAGATTGTCATTTTGAGGTTGTGGAATTTAGAAATTCTCTGTAACAACATAATAAGTTGTCAGCTTGTCAAAAATTTATCTTATCTTTCATATGCTTTTGAAACAGTTTGAGATAAGGCTTTTTCTGGCTGTGATGACTTTCTGATTTATTAGAACCAGTATTGCACATCTTTTGCTCATAACTATGTGACTTGATACAGGAACACTTTTTTTCATGAAGCTTAAAAAGTCAGTTCTGAGGGACTGTACCTTATTTTTCACAATGACAACTCTGAGACTGTGGGGTTTACTCTCTGTATACAAATGAAGATTTTACTTTAGACACCCATCCCCACATGGCAGAAATAAAAACATTTTCAGGGTGCTGATGATTGCTGCTGCTACTGCTAAATTTGTGGTAGAACAAATCAAAGCGCCATTAGGTCAATGGCATGCAACAACTCTGTTGCCTTGTTTCAGCATGCAGGTGACATTTTTATGTGTCTTTACATAGGAAGTAATAGAAATACCCCCGAGTTATAATCCCTTTAACGTACAGTGAATGTTCTCTATGCTGGTGCTATAAAAAATGTTTAAGATTTGCGATCATTTACTATTTATAATCGTTATTAGACAGTTGGTCAGAGCAGAAAATGGGGCTCCCTTTCCTGGCATCACAAGGCTATCTAAGTTCCCCATAGCCTCCTTTCTGTAGAGGACAAGGGAGGAAATGACAGTCTAAACCATTTAGATTTTATTCAAAAGAGCTCGAAAGAAATGGTTTTAATTGGAGAGGACTGTAATAACTTTGGTTCAAACAAACTTTAATTCTACCCACACTTCCCAGCTTGAGGAAGATTAGATGACTTATAGAAAATAAGGGGCTGCATTGTTCCATTTTTCATGTACATCTCAGTAAACATATATTCTTTTGTCTTGTTAACGCATCACAGAACCTACAAACCTTTTGATTACAGAGAAAGTTACCTTCCCCACAAGGTGTGGAAAAGCAGTTTTGTGGGTTTCCTGCATATATTTACACAGAATTGGATTCAGACACATTGTTCTGATATCCCAAGTCATGGAGTACCAGGCCTTCTTAAGATTATAGGACACTTAGGGTTATACTGCCTGTCTATGGCCAAAACTTCCATTTGCCAAGTTCTTTGGACATTCACTGTTCTGCTAGTCAATTCAGACGCTTGTCATCATTTGTATACTTTTTGGCTATCTTGAGGGGACTAAATTATTATATTGTTATTGATATTCTTTTCTCTCCACCTCCCCTTTCCTTCCTTCCTTATTCCCTTCCTTCTTTTTTACAAACAACTGAGTGTTGTCATTGCTTCTGTCTTTCCACTGAAGAAGACTACATATATGCCTGGGATTTCCCAAGGGGTACAAGCTTGCCTGAGAATATTTTAATCAAGACAAAAGCACAAAAATATCAGAATATTCAATTTTCTAAGAATATTCAAGGTTAGTAAAACAGTAGTCTTATAAAATCAAGTTTTTGAAAGTTTTCAGACATAAGATGTTGAAAAAAATTGTGAAAGTTGGTGAAATTTCAAATTCTATAGAACTGAGTTACATCTTCAAGTTATTTATTTTGAACTAATATTATTCAAATTAAGATGATTGTACATTTCCTAGTAATGCTATTTTATTTATAGATTTCAATGAGTAGGTCTTCATACTGCCAAAATTAATCTCAGAGTAATCTGAGAAAAATGAACAGGTCTTATACCAGGCCCAAGAATAATAAGGGTATTTTTAAGCAACCCAGAAGACCATCTGGGACAAATGGAATGTGAGCTTCTATTTCTGGGTATTTTGTCAAAGGAATTAGGCTGAATGTAACAATAACCAGTTTCTCTTATCTTTGCTTAGAATTGATACAAAGCAACCTTTTAATGAAGGATAATAACAAAGCTAGTTTTTATTTATTCTTCCAAATTTCTTTTATCTGTTAAGAAATAATAATTTAGTAACTTTGGCTTAAATTCTTATGAACAACTAGACATACCTTAAAAAATAAAGTTAAAAGAATTTACAAAATTTGCCTAAAGATTTAAAGTCAGTGATTATGTTATTAGAGTGCGTTTAAGGGGATGTGTGACTCCTGTTGAGCATTCGTTTGTTTCAGACATGTCTATAAGGAGGTCCAGTGTTTGCTGGATTTTTCTGTAAACCACAGTATCTCTTATTATTTTACTCGTCATAGCACTCAAGCAGTTACATAGCCATAGTTATACAGAGGAGGTTCTGAAATATACTGATTACCAGGCTGCATTTTCAGACCAATTAAATCAGAATATGATGAGTAGTACCAGGCAAGGATCATCTTTCAAAGCTTTCTAGAGCCTTTATCAACAATTTAAATTTCATAATTGTTACACTGAATCTTACTTCAGTTATAATTAGAAAATTCTGACGGCTAAACATAAATCATTATCCAGAAAATTCTCACCACTGATTCCTCCATCTGTATTGGCATACGGTCTAAAATATAATAAAATATATTCTGGAAACTGCAGTGTAAAATTATGTATTAGGTGTTGTTCATTTTCATAAGCTTCTAAAGCTTGTGATACTACGTTTGGCCTCTCATATTTTATTTATGAATTTCACAAGATTATGTGAAATGTCTGAGCCCACTCTCTGTGATCAAGATAATTTTATTCAGTAAACAAAGTAGTTTGAACAAGAAAATTCTGTTAAATATGAAAATATTTAATTTTCCTATAAATCTGTAAAGTTTATCACATGTCATTAAAAAAACCCCAATATGCAATACAATTGCATGCATATCTACTATGATATATAGGAAGAATCAAAATTCCTTAAAATGGATTATAATCTGTTAGCAGATTAATACACATTTCTTGGTATAGGAAAATTTTAATCGTTGTTAAAATATTCACCATTTGATATGCAACTTAATGGATGATATAGCATTGTAATAAAGGTATACAATTTAGCTCTTATGATTTTTAGAAAAGAAATATAAATCAATCATAATATAGTGAGCACACAGGAATTTACTATATGAAGATAGGAGTGCTAAATTTTCAGGGACCAGAACTTGTTTAGAATAACTTCATACCTAAATTTACCTCTAACTTGAAATAATCAGAAGTGTAAAAGCATTTTGTCTTTTGCTTATTCTCAAAATAAAAAATTGATCATCAGTTTACTTCAAAGTTTAATGCACTGTTTACCTGATAGCATTTCATTTTCTCACGTTATCCTATTGCATTTATAGAGTTAGATTTTTATTAAATATGGTTCCTAGCAGGTTTTGTTCCATCATTCCTAGACTGGTTATCTTCAAGGCAATATTCTTTCCAGGTGTGGTATATTTTAAATCATTTAAATTCTATCTTTCAGACAAAGGTGTGAACTAGAAGACTAGAATGGTCAGATCTTGGTTGATTTCATCTTAATAACTGAGCATTGTCAAAATTAGACAGATTCCTAACAGAACATGAGGTGTAAATATGACCTTAGACAATGCCTTGTCCTAGCCACTGCCTTATAAATGAGAAAATGCAGACCCAATGTGATTAAGTCACCTGCTCAATCCTATTTCAACTTTCTAAACTCCATCCATTAATAAATTCAAGCATTTGATACATATTTGTCAAAGGAACTTGATGAATTTGTTCGATAATAAATATGATAGATAAAGGTAGTTAAAAGCGGAATACAAAATACTCTGCTTACTAAAAATTCGACATTGGTTAAATCTGCTTTTTGTTTTACACCAGAGAATAATCTTTGTGTACTTGAACGGCTAAAATTACTGAAAAAGTTAATTGGCAAAGGAAGTGCTCAAATTATAGTAAAAGTTGGACAGAGCCAAAATAAGTCCAGTTTAGACTGTTTTGAATGGTGGGGGAGAGGCTTATCTAAGCATTATTTGAGGCTTATCTAAATCAAATAAGTACATACTGTTTTACAGACAATTTTTTAGAGTAGTTTTAAGTTTGCAACAAAACTGAGAGGAAGGTACAGATTTCCCATATACCCTCTTACCCCACACGTATGTAGTCACCCCCATTATCAATATCATTTACCTGATCTTACTAAGGGTGAATCTACATTATCACATTATAACCATCCAAAGTTAAGAGTTTACTTTAGGGTTTCCTCTTGGTATTGTACATTCTATGGGCTTGGGAAAAATGTTTAATGACATATATCCGTTATTATGGTATTACACAAAGCAATTTCAGATACTCTTTAGGGCAGTGAAACTGTGCTCTGCCAATTAATTTATCTACCACCCTGCTCCCTGGTAACCCCTCGTCTTTTTTTTGTATCCATAGTTTTGCCTTTTCCAGAATATCATATATTTTGAATCCTACAGAAGATAGACTTTCAGACTGGCTTCTGTCACTTAGTAATATGCACTTATGATTTCTCCACATCCTTTCATGACTTGACAGCTCATTTCTTTTTTGCATTTCTTTTTTGCACTCCATTGTCTGAATGTACTGTGGTTTATTTATCCATTCACCTAGTGAAGGACACCTTGGTTGCTTCCAAGTTCTGTCTATTGTGAATAAAGCTGCTGTTAACATTATATGCAGGTTTTGGTGTGGATAGAAAATTTCAACTCCCTTGGATAAATGCCAAGGGGTATGTTTGCTGGATCATATAGTAAGAGTATGTCTAGCTTTATAAGAAATGTCAACTTGCCTTCCAAAGTGGCTGGCCCATTTTGCGTTCCCACCAGCAATGGATGAAAAATCCTTTTGTTCCACAACTTCATCAGCATCTGGTGTTGTCAGTGGCCTAGATTTGACCATTCTAATGGGTGTGTGGAGGTATCCTATTATTTTTTAATTTGCATTTGCCTGATGATGTATGATGTGAAACATCTTTTCCTATGCTTATTTGCCATCTGTATATATTCTTTGATGAGGTCTATGTTAAGGTCTTTTGACCAGTTTTTAATTGGGTTGTTTGTTTTCCTATTGTTGAGTTTTAAGAATTCTTTGTATTTTTGGAAAACAGTTCTTTATCACATGTGCCTGCTGCAGATATTTTCTTCTGTATCTTCTCAGTCTCTTAAAATTGTCTTTCATAAAGCAGAAACATTTAATCTTAATGAAGTCCAGCTTACCAGTTAATTATTTCAAGATAATATCTTCGGTGTTGTATTTAAAAAGGCATCATCATGCCCAAGGTCATCTAAGTTTTCTCCTATGTTATCTTCTAGGAGTTTTATAGTTTGGGATTTTACATTTAAGTCTGTGATCCATTTTGAGTTAATTTTTGTGAAAGGTGTAAGGTAATGTCTACATTCAAGTTTTTGCATGTGGAATCCCAGTTTTTTTAGCAGTATTTGCTGAAGAGACTATCTTTGCTCCATTGTATTGCCTTTTCTCCTGTCAAAAATAAATTGACTATATACATGGGGCCTATTTATGGACTCCTTGTTCTATTTCAGTGATCTATTTGCTTATTCTTTCATTAAGCACATTGTCTCAATTGTAGCTTTATAGTAAGTCTTGAAGTAGAATAATGTCAGTCTTCCAACTTTGTTCTTAATATCGTGTTGGCTGTATGAGTCTTTCACCTCTCCATATAAATTTTAGAATCATTTTATTGAAAGCCATAAAATAATTGGGACTTTTATTGAGATTACATTGAATTTATAGGTCAAGTTGGGAAGAATGGACATCCTGACAGTACAATTTTACTATCCATTAACATGGAATATATCTCCATTTATTTAATTCTTTGTTGCTGTTGATCAGAATTTTTTCATTTTCCTCATGTAGATCTTGTTCATGTTTTGTTAGATTTATACCGAAGTCTTTCATTTTTGGGGGTGCTAATGTAAGTGGAATTGTGTTTTTAAGTTCAAAATCTACTTGTTCATTGTTATATAGAAAATCAACATTTTTTTAACATCTTTATTGGAGTATAATTGCTTTACAATGGTGTGTTAGTTTCTGCTTTACAACAAAATGAATCAGTTATATATATATACATATGTTCCCATATCTCTTCCCTCTTGCGTCTCCCTCCCTCCCACCCTCCCTATCCCACCCCTCCAGGCGGTCACAAAGCACCGAGCTGATCTCCCTGTGCTATGCGGCTGCTTCCCACTAGCTATCTATCTTACGTTTGGTAGTGTATATATGTCCATGCCTCTCTCTCTCTTTGTCACAGCTTACCCTTCCCCCTCCCCATATCCTCAAGTCCATCAGATAGATTTCTTTTTTTTTTTTTTTTTTAACATCTTTATTGGGGTATAATTGCTTTACAATGGTGTGTTAGTTTCTGCTTTATAACAGAGTGAGTCAGTTATACATATATATATGTTCCCATATCTCTTCCCTCTTTGTCTCCCTCCCTCCCACCCTCCCTATCCCACCCCTCCAGACAGCCACAAAGAACCGAGCCGGTTTCCCTGTGCCATGCGGCTGCTTCCCACTGGCTATCTACCTTACGTTTGTTAGTATATATATGTCCATGTCTCTCTCTCGCCCTAACACACCTCACCCTTCCCCCTCCCCATATCCTCAAGTCTGTTCTCCAGTAGGTCTCTGTCTTTATTCCTGTTTTACCCCTAGGTTCTTCATAACATTTTTTTTTTCTTAAATTCCATATATATGTGTTAGCATACGGTATTTGTCCTTCTCTTTCTGACTTACTTCACTCTGTATGACAGACTCTAGGTCTATCCACCTCATTATAAATAGCACAATTTCGTTTCTTTTTATGGCTGAGTAATATTCCATTGTATATATGTGCCACATCTTCTTTATCCATTCATCTGATGATGGACACTTAGGTTGTTTCCATCTCTGGGCTATTGTAAATATAGCTGCAACATACATTTTGGTACATGACTCTTTTTGAATTATGGTTTTCTCAGGGTATATGCCCAGTAGTGGGATTGCTAGGTCATATGGTAGTTCTATTTGTAGTTTTTTAAGGAACCTCCATACTGTTCTCCACAGTGGCTGTATCAATTTACATTCCCACCAACAATGCAAGAGGGTTCCCTTTTCTCCACACCCTCTCCAGCATTTATTGTTTCTAGATTTTTTGATGATGGCCATTCTGACCAGTGTGAGATAATATCTCATTGTAGTTTTGATTTGCATTTCTCTAATGATTAATGATGTTGAGCATTCTTTCATGTGTTTGTTGGCAGTCTGTATATCGTCTTTGGAGAAATGTCTCTTTAGGTCTTCTGCCCATTTTTGGATTGGGTTGTTTCTTTTTTTGTTATTAAGCTGCATGAGCTGCTTGTAAGTTTTGGAGATTAATCCTTTGTCAGTTGCTTCATTTACAAATATTTTCTCCCATTCTGAGGGTTGTCTTTTGGTCTTGTTTATGGTTTCCTTTGCTGTGTAAAAGCTTTGCAGTTTCATTAGGTCCCATTTGTTTATTTTTGTTTTTATCTCCATTTCTCTAGGAGGTGGCTCAAAAAGGATCTTGCTGTGATTTATGTCATAGAGTGTCCTGCCTATATTTTCCTCTAAGAGTTTGAGAGTTTCTGGCCTTAAATTTAGGTCTTTAATCCATTTTGAGCTTATTTTTGTGTATGGTGTTAGGGAGTGATCTAATCTCATACTTTTACATGTACCTGTCCAGTTTTCCCAGCACCACTTATTGAAGAGTCTGTCCTTTCTCCACTGTACATTCCTGCCTCTTTTATCAAAGATAAGGTGACCATATGTGTGTGTGTTTATCTCAGGGCTTTCTGTTCTGTTCCATTGATCCATCTTTCTGTTTTTGTGCCAGTACCATACTGTCTTGATTACTGTAGCTTTGTAGTATAGTCTGAAGTCAGGGAGCCTGATTCCTCCAGCTCCGTTTTTCTTTCTCAAGATTGCTTCAGCTCTTCAGGGTCTCTTGTGTTTCCATACAAATTGTGAAATTTTTTGTTCTAGTTCTGTGAAAAATGCCAGTGGTACTTTGATAGGCATTGTATTGAATCTGTAGATTGCTTTGGGTAGTAGATTCATTTTCACTATGTTGATTCTTCCAATCCAAGAACATGGTATATCTCTCCATCTATTTGTATCATCTTTAATTTCTTTCATCAGTGTCTTATAATTTTCTGCATACAGGTCTTTTGTCTCCTTAGGTAGGTTTATTCCTAGATATTTTATTCTTTTTGTTGCAGTGGTAAATGGGAGTGTTTTCTTGATTTTACTTTCAGATTTTTCATCATTAGTGTATAGGAATGCCAGAGATTTCTGTGCATTAATTTTGTATCCTGCTACTTTACCAAATTCATTGATTAGCTCTAGTAGTTTTCTGGTAGCATCTTTAGGATTCTCTATGTATAGTACCATGTCATCTGCAAACAGTGACAGCTTTACTTCTTCTTTTCTGATTTGGATTCTTTTTATTTCCTTTTCTTTGATTGCTGTGGCTAAAACTTCCAAAACTATGTTGAGTAAGAGTGGTGAGAGTGGGCAACCTTGTCTTATTCGTGATCTTAGTGGAAATGCTTTCAGTTTTTTACCATTGAGGGCGATGTTGGCTGTGGGTTTGTCATGTGCCTTTATTATGTTGAGGAAAGTTCCCTCTGTGCCTACTTTCTGCAGGGTTTTTATCATAAATGAGTGTTGAATTTTGTAGAAAGCTTTCTCTGCATCTATTGAGATGATCATATAGGTTTTCTCCTTCAATTTGTTAATATGGTGTATCACGTTGATTGATTTGCATATACTGAAGAATGCTTGCATTCCTGGAATAAACCCCATTTGATCATGGTGTCTGATCCTTTTAATGTGCTGTTGGATTCTGTTTGCTAGTATTTTGTTGAGGATTTTTGCATGTATATTCATCAGTGATATTGGCCTGTAGTTTTCTTTCTTTGTGACATCCTTGTCTGGTTTTGGTATCAGGGTGATGGTGGCCTCGTAGAATGAGTTTGGGAGTGTTCCTCCCTCTGCTATATTTTGGAAGAGTTTGAGAAGGATAGGTGTTAGCTCTTCTCTAAATGTTTGATAGAATTCGCCTGTGAAGCCATCTGGTCCTGGGCTTTTGTTTGTTGGAAGATTTTTAATCACAGTTTCAATTTCAGTGCTTGTGATTGGTCTGTTCATATTTTCTATTTCTTCCTGATTCAGTCTTGGCAGGTTGTGCATTTCTAAGAATTTGTCCATTTCTTCCAGGTTGTCCATTTTATTGGCATAGAGTTGCTTGTAGTAATCTCTCATGATCTTTTGTATTTCTGCAGTGTCAGTTGTTACTTCTCCTTTTTCATTTCTAATTCTATTGATTTGAGTCTTCTCCCTTTTTTTCTTGATGAGTCTGGCTAATGGTTTATCAATTTTGTTTATCTTCTCAAAGAACCAGCTTTTAGTTTTATTGATCTTTGCTATCGTTTCCTTCATTTCTTTTTCATTTATTTCTGATCTGATATTTATGATTTCTTTCCTTCTGCTAACTTTGGGGATTTTTTTGTTCTTCTTTCTCTAATTGCTTTATGTGCAAGGTTAGGTTGTTTATTCGAGATGTTTCCTGTTTCTTAAGGTAGGATTGTATTGCTATAAACTTCCCTCTTAGACTGCTTTTGCTGCATCCCATAGGTTTTGGGTTGTTGTGTCTTCATTGTCATTTGTTTCTAGGTATTTTTTGATTTCCTCTTTGATTTCTTCAGTGATCACTTCGTTATTAAGTAGTGTATTGTTTAGCCTCCATGTGTTTGTATTTTTCACAGATCTTTTCCTGTAATTGATATCTAGTCTCATAGCATTGTGGTCGGAAAAGATACTTGATACAATTTCAATTTTTTTGTATTTACCAAGGCTTGATTTGTGATCCAAGATATGATCTATCCTTGAGAATGTTTCAAGAGCACTTGAGAAGAAAGTGTATTCTGTTGTTTTTGGATGGAATGTCCTATAAATATCAGTTAAGCCCATCTGGTCTAATGTGTCATTTAAAGCTTGTGTTTCCTTATTTATTTTCATTTTGGATGATGTGTCCATTGGTGAAAGTGGGGTGTTAAAGTCCCCTACTATGAACGTGTTACTGTCGATTTCCCCTTTTATGGCTGTTAGTATTTGCCTTATGTATTGAGGTGCTCCTATGTTCGGTGCCTAAATATTTACAATTGTTATATCTTCTTCTTGGATCGATCCCTTGATCATTACGTAGTGTCCTTCTTTGTCTCTTCTAATAGTCTTTATTTTAAAGTCTATTTTGTCTGATATGAGAATTGCTACTCCAGCTTCCTTTTGGTTTCCATTTGCATGGAATATCTTTTTCCATCCACTTACTTTCAGTCTGTATGTGTCTCTAGGTCTGAAGTGGGTCTCTTGTAGATAGCATATATATGGGTCTTGTTTTTGTATCCATTCAGCCAATCTGTGTCTTTTGGTGGGAGCATTTAGTCCATTTACATTTAAGGTAATTATTGATATGTATTTTCCTATTCCCATTTTCTTAATTGTTTTCGGTTCATTATTGTAGGTCTTCTCCTTATCTTGTGTTTCTTGCCTAGAAAAGTTCCTTTAGCAGTTGTTGAGCTGGTTTGGTGGTGCTGAATTCTCTCAGCTTTTGCTTGTCTGTAAAGGTTTTAATTTCTCCATCAAATGTGAATGAGATCCTTGCTGGGTAGAGTAATCTTGGTTGCAGGTTTTTCTCCTTCATCACTTTAAATATGTCCTGCCAGTCCTTTCTGGCTTGCAGAGTTTCTGCTGAAAGATCAGCTGTTAACCTTATGGGGATTCCCTTGTTTGTTATTTTTTGTTTTTCCCTTGCTGCTTTTAATATGTTTTCTTTGTATTTAATTTTTGATAGTTTGATTAATATGTGTCTTGGCGTATTTCTCCTTGGATTCATCCTGTATGGGACTCTCTGTGCTTCCTGGACTTGATTAACTATTTCCTTTCCTATATTAGGGAAGTTTTCAACTATAATCTCTTCAAATATTTTGTCAGTCCCTTTCTTTTTCTCTTCTTCTTCTGTAACCCATATAATTCGAATGTTGGTGCATTTAATGTTGTCCCAGAGGTCTCTGAGACTGTCCTCAGTTCTTTTCATCCTGTTTTCTTTATTCTGCTCTGCAGTAGTTATTTCTACTTTTTTATCTTCCGGGTCACTTATCTGTTCTTCTGCCTCAGTTATTCTGCTATTGGTCCCATCTAGAGTATTTTTCATTTCATTTATTGTGTTGTTCATCATTGTTTCTTTCATCTTTAGTTCTTCTAGGTCCTTGTTAAATGTTTCTTGCATTTCCTCTATTCTATTTCCAAGATTTTGGATTATCTTTACTATCATTGTTCTGAATAGGTAGACTGCCTATTTCCTCTTCATTTGTTAGGTTTGGTGGGTTTTTATCCTGCTCCTTCATCTGCTGTGTTTTTCTGTCTTCTCATTTTGCCTATCTTACTGTGTTTGGGGTCTTCTTTTTGCAGGCTGTAAATTCATAGTTCCTATTATTTTTGGTGTCTGTCCCCAGTGGCTAAGGTTGGTTCAGTGGGTTGTGTAGGCTTCTTGATGGAGGGGACTAGTGCCTGTGTTCTGGTGGATGAGGCTGGATCTTGTCTTTCTGGTGGGCAGGTCCACGTCTGGTGGTGTGTTTTGGGGTGTCTGTGGACTTATGATTTTAGGCAGCCTATCTGCTAATGGGTGGGGTTGTGTTCCTGTCTTGCTAGTTGTTTGGCATAGGACGTCCAGCACTGTAGCTTGCTGGTCATTGAGTGAAGCTGGGTGCTGGTGTTGAGACGGAGATCTCTGGGAGATTTTTGCCGTTTGATATTATGTGGAGCTGTGAGGTCTCTTGTGGACCAGTGTCCTGAAGTTGGCTTTCGCACCTCAGAGACACAGCACTGACTCTTGGCTGCAGCACCAAGAGCCTTTCATCCATACGGCTCAAAAGGGAGAGAAAGTAGAAAGAAATAATTAGTAGAAGTAGAAAGAAAGAAGGAAAGAAAGAAAGGAAGGAAGAAAGGAGGGGGAGGGAAGGTGGAAGGAAGGAAGGAAAGAGGGAAGGAAGGAAAAAAAGAAAAGAAGATAAAGTAAAATAATATAAAGTAAGATAAAATATAATAAAGTTATTAAAATAAAAAAATAGTTATTAAGAAAAAAATTGAAACAAAAAAACAAACAAAAAAGAAAACGGACAGATAGAACCCTAGGACCAATGGTGGAAGCAAAGCTGTACAGACAAAATCTCACACAGAATCATACACATACTCACAAAAAGAGCAAAAGGGGAAAAAATCATAAATCTTGCTCTCAAAGTCCACCTCCTTAATTTGGGATGGTACATTGTGTATTCATGTATTCCACAGATGCAGGGTACATCAAGTTGATTGTGGAGCTTTAATCCGCTGCTTCTGAGGCTGCTGGCAGAGATTTCCCTTTCTCTTCTTTGTTCTTACAGCTCCCAGGGGCTCAGCTTTGGATTTGGCCCGCCTCTGCGTGTAGGTCGCCGGAGGTCGTCTGTTCTTCGCTCAGACAGGACAGGGTTAAAGGAGCCTCTGATTCTCTGGATCACTCAAGCCGGGGGGAGGGAGGGGCACGGAGAGTGGGACGAGCCTGCGGCGGCAGAGGCCGGCGTGACGTCGCACCAGCCTGAGGCTCGCCGTGCGTTCTCCCGGGGAAGTTGTCCCTGGATCCCGGGACCCTGGCAGTGGCGGGCTCCACAGGCTCCCCGGAAGGGGCGTGTGGATGGTGACCTGTGCTCGCACACAGGCTTCTTGGTGGCGGCAGCAGCAGCCTTAGCGTCTCATGCCTGTCTCTGGGGTCCGCGCTTTTAGCCGCGGCTCGCGCCCATCTCTGGAGCTCCTTTAAGCAGCGTTCTTAATCCCCTCTCCTCGCGCACCAGGAAACAAAGAGGGAAGAAAAAGTCTCTTGCCTCTTCGGCAGCTCCAGACTTTTCCGCGGACTCCCTCCCAGCCTGCCGTGGCGCACTAACCCCCTGCAGGCTGTGTTCACGCCGCCAACCCCAGTCCTCTCCCTGAGCTCCGACCGAGCCTCAGCTCCCAGCCCCGGCTGCCCCGTCGGGGTAGCAGACAAGCCTCTCGGGCTGGTGAGTGCCGGTCGGCACCGATCCTCTGTGCGGGAATCTCTCCGCTTTGCCCCCCGCACTCCTGTTGCTGTGCTCTCCTCTGCAGCTCCGAAGCTTTCCCCATCTGCCACCTGCAGTCTCTGCCCGCGAAGGGGCTTCCTAGTGTGTGGAAACCTTTCTTCCTTCACAGCTTCCTCCCACTGGTGCAGGTTCCGTCCCTATCCTTTTGTCTCTGTTTATTCTTTTGCCCTACCCAGGTACGTGGGGGGTTTCTTGCGTTTTGGGAGGTCTGAGGTCTTCTGCCAGCATTCAGTAGGTGTTGTGTAGGAGTTGTTCCACGTGTAGATGTATTTCTGGTGTATCTGTGGGGAGAAAGGTGACCTCTGCGTCTTACTCTTCCGCCATCTTCCCGGAAGCCCCCAACTAACTTTTATATATTAACCTTGTATCCTGCAACCTGCTATAATCACTTATTAGTTTCAGGAGTTGTTTTGTTGATTCTTTCTTATTTTCTACATAAACAATCTTGTCATCTGCAAATAAAGATACTTTTATGTGTTTCTCTCCAAACTGTATACCTTTATTTCCTTTTCTTGCCTGTTGAATTAGTAACGACTTCCAGTATGATACTGAAAAGGAGTGATGAGAGGGAACATCTGTGCCTTGTGCCTGATATTCATAGGAAAATTGAGTTTCTCACCAGTAAGTATGGTGTTAGCTATAGGGTTTTTGTAGACAGTCTTTGTCAAGTTGAGGACTTGATTCCTAGTTTGCTGAGAGGTGTTATCATGAAATCGTGCTAGTTTTTGTCTCTTATTTTTTCTGCATCTGTTGATATCATGTAATTTTTCTGTTTATGTGATGGTTTACATTAATTGAGTTTTGAATGTTGAAGCTGCCTTGCATAACTGGGATAAATCTCAGTTGGTTGTGCTGTATAATTTTTTATAATTGTTTTGATTTGGCTTATTAGTATTTAGTTGAGGATTTTTATATCTTTGATCATGAGAGATATTGGTCTGTAGTTTTACTTGTTTGTATGTCTTTGGTTTTGGTATTAGGGTAAAGCTGACCTCATAGAACAAATTAGTAAGTATTCTCTCTGCTATTCTCTCAGAGATGATAGAGAATTGGTATAATTTCTTTCTTAAATGTTTGGTAGAATTGACCAGTGAACCCACCTAGGCCTGGTGCTTTTTGTTTTGGAAGAACATTAATTATTGATTGAATTCCTTTAATAAATATAGTCCTATGCAGATCATCTATTTCTCCTTTTTTAAGTTTTGACAGATCATATCTATCAATAATTGGTCCATTTTCTAGTTTATTAAATTTGTGAGCATAGAGTTATTAATAGTATATCTTTATTATTCTTTGAATGTCCATGTCATTAGTATGATCCTCCTTCTTTTACTTTATTAGAAATTTGTGTCCCCTCTCTTCTTTTCTTAGCTTGGCTGGAGGTTTATCAATTTCATTGATCTTGACAAAGAACCAGCTATTGGGTTTCATTGATTTTATTTATTGATTTCTTGCTTTCAGTTTTATTTGTTTCTAATTATTATTTCTTTTGTTTTACTAACTTTGGGTCTACCTTGCTCTTCTTTTATTCATTTCTTAAGGTGGAAACTTAGATCACTAATTTTAATCTTTCTTCTTTTCTAATACATGCATTCAATGCCATAAATTTCCCTCTCAGCACTGCTTTCACTGTATCTCATAAATCTTAATAAGTTGTGTTTTCTTTTGCCTCTGCTTTGAGATATAATTGACATATAACATGGCATAATTTCAGGGTATACAACATGTTGATTTGATACACTTATATATTGTAAAATAAGTACTGCCATAGTGTTAGCTAACACCTCCATGATGTCACATATTACCTCTTCTTTTTGTGGTGAACATTTAAACAACTTAGCGACTATCAACTATACACTACAGTATTATTAAGTATAATCCCACCATGTTGTGCATTAGCTCCCCAGAACTTATTTGTCTTAAAACTGGAAGTTTGTACCCTTTGATCAACATCTCCCCATTTCCCCCACCCACCAGCCCCTGGAAAACCCCATTTTACTCTGTTTCTATGAGAGCAAATTTTTTAGATTTCATGTTTAAGTGATATTATACAGTATTTGTCTTTTTCTGCCTAGCTTATTTCACTTAGCATAATTCCTTAAGGTCCATCCATGTTGTTGCAGATGGCAGGATGTTCTTTCTCATGGCTGAGTAGTATTTTTATATTATTTTTACTATATGCATACACACACAACCCACATCTATTTTTATCTGTTTATCTGTTTTGGATATGGGTTGTTTCCATGTCTTGGCTATTGTTAATAATACTGCAGCTAATATAAGAGCGCAGATATCTCTTCTACATTCTGTTTTCATTTCCTTTGGATATATACCCAGAAGTGAGATTGCTGGATGTGTTTTTAATTTTTTGAGGAAGCTCCATACTGTTTTCCATAGTGGCTGTACCAATTTACTTTCCCAAAAATATTGCAGAAAAATCTATTTTCTCCACCAACATTGGTTACATCATGACTTTTTGATAATAGTTATTCTAACAGGTATGAGGTGATATCTCATTGTAGTTTTGATTTGTATTACCCTGATTATTAGTGATGTTAAGCACCTTTTCATGTACCAGTTGGCCCCTTGTTTGTCTTCTTTGGAAAAATGTCCTCTACCTGTTTTTTAATCAGATTGAATGATTGCTTGTTTTTTGATATTGAGTTGTATAAATTCCTTATATATTTTGGATATTAACCCCTTACTAGATATATGATTTGCAAATATTTGCTCCCATCCCTAGGGTGCCTTTTAATTTTGTTGATTATTTCTTTCTTTGTACTTTTTAGTTTAATGTATTAATTTTTACTTTTGTTGCTTTCACTTTTGGTGTCATATCCAAAAAATTGTGGCCAAGACCAATGTCAAGATTGTCCCCAATACCTAGGAGGTTTTTTTTTTTTTTGGAGTTTTATTGTCTAGGAGTTTTATTACTTCATACCTTATGTTTAAATCTTTAATCCTTTCTGTGTTAATTTTGGTGAATTATGTAAGATAGGGGTCCAGTTATATTCTTCTGCATGTGATTAACCAGTTTTCCCAGCACCATTTATAAAGGTACTATGCTTTCTCTGTTGAGTAATCTTGGCTCTCTTGTCAAATATTAGTTGATTGCACATGTGGGCATTTATTCCTGGCCTCTTGATTCTGTTCCATTGATCTCTGTACTATTTTTATGCCAGTGCCATACTCTTTTGATTACTATAGTTTTGTAGTATAGTTTGAAGTCAGAAAATGCGATG
Source organism: Lipotes vexillifer (assembly GCF_000442215.2). Taxonomy (NCBI): domain Eukaryota; kingdom Metazoa; phylum Chordata; class Mammalia; order Artiodactyla; family Lipotidae; genus Lipotes; species Lipotes vexillifer. The sequence goes on along the minus strand of NW_006790238.1, from coordinate 404,713 downwards.
CCTTCAGGTTTGCTCTTTTTTTCTCAGTATTGTTTTGACTATTTGGATTCTTCTGTGGTTCCATACAAATTTCAGAAATATTTGTTTTATTTCTTTGGTAGATACCATTAGAATTTTGAAAAGAGTTGTGTTGAATCTGTAGATTGATTTGGCTAGAGTGGAAATTTTTACAGTATTAATTCTTTTAATTCATGAACACTGGATATTTTTCCTTTTGTTTGTGCTCCTCTTCAATATCTTTCATCAAGGTCTTATTGTTTCAAGCGTACTAATCCTTCACCTCCTTGGTTAAATTTATTCCTAAGTATTTTACTGTTTTTGCTGCTATTATAAGGGGATTATTTGCTTACTTTCTGTTTCAGATATTCTCTTATTAGTGTATAGAAATGCAACTGATTTCTGTGTGTTGATTTTGTATCCTGCAAATTTATTGAATTTGTTGATTGTTCTAACTTTTTTTGTGGACTCTTAGGGTTTTCTACATATAAGGTCGTATCATTTGGAAACAAAGACAGTTTTACTTCTTTCTTTCCTTCTGATTTGTATTCATTTTATTTCTTTTTTTTGTCTGATTGCTCTGGCTAGGACAGTACTGTATTGAATAAGAGTGAGCAACCTTTGTTTTTCCTGATCTCAGAGAAAAAGCTCTCAACCTTTCATTGTTGAGTATGATGATAGCTGTGGATCTGTCATATGTAGGCTTTATTATTTGGAGGTATAGTTCTTCTATTCCCAATTGGTTGAGCATTTCTATCATGAAAGGATGTTGTATTTTGTCAAATGCTTTTTCTGCACCGATTTAGGTGATCAGATCATTTTTACCTTTTATTCTATTAATGTAGTGTATAAAATTTATTAGTTTAGGTATGTTGGATCATCCTGTATTCCAGGGATAAATCCCACTTGATCATGGTGAATGATCATTTTAGTGTGTTTAATTCTGTTTGCTAATATTTTCTTAACAAGTTGTGCATCGATATTTTTCAGGAATACTGGTCTTTAATTTTCCTTTCTTGTAATGTCTTTATCTTGCTTTGATATCAGGCTAATGCTGGCCTTGTAAAATGAGTTTGGGAGGGTTCCCTCCCCTTAAATGTTTTTGAAAACTTGAAGAAGGATTGGTATTAATTCTTTTTAAAATGTTTTGTATAATTCACCAGTGAAACCATCTGGTCCTCAGTTTTTCTTTGTTGGGAAATTTTTGACTACTGATTCAGTCTTCCTGTTATTTATGTGTTCAAATTTTCTCTTTTTATGGGAGTCCTTCTTGGTAGTTTGTATGGTTCTAGAAATTTATCCATTTCTTCTGGGTTATATAATTTTATTTTGGCTTACACTTGTCCTTAGTAGTCTCTCATGGTTCTTTGTATTTCTCTGGTATCAGTTCTAATGTCTCCTCTTCTATTTCTGATTTTATTTATTTTACTCTTCTCCTTCTTTTAGTCTAGCTAAAGATTTGTCAATTTCCTTTATCTTTTCAAAGAATCATCTCTTAGTTTCTATGATATTTTCTATTGGTTTTCAGATCCATATCATTTGTTTCTGCTCTGATCATTGTTATATCCTTTCTTCTACTAACTTTTGACTTAATTTGTTCTTTTTTTTAGTTCTTGGAGGTGAAAAATTTAGGTTGGTTAGGTTGTTTGAGGTATTTCTTTTTTCTTAATGTAGGTGTTTATTACTATAAAGTTTCATCTTAGAATTGCTTTTGCAGCATCCCATAGGTATGGATGGGTGTTTTTCCATTTTCATTTGCTTCAAGGTATTTTTTTTTCTTTTGCAATTCTTTCTTTGACCCATTGGTTGTACAGGATAGTGTTTTTAAAATTGCACATATTTGTTAATTTTCCAACATTTCTCCTGTTACTGATTTCTAGTTTTATACCAGTGTGGTTGAAAAAGATACTTGGTATGATTTCAGTATTCTTTAATTTGCTCAGAATTGCTTTGTGGCCTACCATATGATGGAGAGTGTTTCATGTGTCCTTCAAAAGAATGTATATAATAGTCCCCTCCATCCACGGTGGCTATGTTCCAAGACCCTCTGTGGGTGCCTGCGACTGTGATAGTACCGAATCCTATATATACTATGTTTTTTTCCATACATACATACATAAACATGATAAAGTTTAATTTATAAATTAGGTGCTGTAAGAGATTCACAACAAAAACTAATAATAAAATAGAACAATTATAAACTGCAGTAAAAATTATGTGAATGTAGTCTCTCTTTCTCTTTCTCAAAATATCTTATACAAATTTAATGCTTTTTCCATCTTAACTAAGGCCTTATCACATACTGTGGCTGTAACTTTTGCAGTTTGAGGTGCAGCAGCAAAATTATCATGAATTTATTTTTCCTTTTTCACAATTTCACTAATTTGTTCTTACTGTGGATCCTAGCAACTTCAGTGTATGATGTTTTTCCTTCCTTATTAAGTTGAGAACTTTCACCTTTTCACATAAAGGAAGTATTTTACAGTGTCTCTTCAGCATATCCACATTGCCAGCAGTACTACTCTTATACTTTAGGGTTATTCCTAAGTAAAATAAGAGTTACTTGAACACAAGCACTATGATACTGCAACAGTCAATCTGGTAACCAAGATTGCTACTGAGACTAATTGGGTAGGATACACTGGACAAAGGGATGATTCACATCTTAGGTGGGACAGAGCAGGAAGGTGGGAGATTTCATTATGGTACCAAAAATAGCACATAATTTAAAACTTATAAAATTGTTCATTTTTGGAATTTTCCATTTAGTAATTTTGGACAGTGATTGATTGTGGGTAACTGAAGCCATGAAAAGCAAAACTTTGGACAGTGGGGAATGCCTATATTCTGCTGTTGTTGGATGGAATATTGTGTACATATTTATAAAGCCCATTCAGTCTAAAGTAAGGTTTAAGTCTAATGTTTCCTTGTTGCTTCATTGACTGTGTGATTTTTGCATTGTTGAATGTACGTTAGTGAAGTCCCTTAGTCTTATTGTATTATCTCTTTATCTCTTCAGATCTGTATTTGTTTAATATATTTTTTGTTCTCTCATATTGGGTGCTTATATATTTATGATACATCTTCTTACTGATTTGACCCCTTTTTCATTATATAATGACCTCATTTGTCTCTAGTTATTGCTTTTGGCTTAACATCTATTTTCTCCATTGTTTTTCCTTATTTTTCCTTTGTTTCCCTCTGAATGGACAGTTTCAAAGTTTCTGTCTTCAATCTCATTGATTCTCCTACTTAAGAATTCTGTTGATGCTCTCTATTACATTTTCATTCCATTCATTGTTTTCTTCAGCTCCAGATTTGTGTTTTGTTCATTATTATGATTTCTATCTATTTGTTAAACTTTTCATTTTTTAGTGTATTATTTTTACGAGCTCATGGAATTGTCTTCCTGTGTTTTCTTGTAGCTCATTGAGTTCCTTAAAACAGCAATCTTCTATTCTTTATCTGGTAGTTGTAGATGTCCATGTCTTTGGATTAGGTTACTGGAAGATATGGCGGTTCTTTAGTTGTGTCATGTTACCTTAATTTTTCATGTTCCTTGGAGTTTTGTGTGGATGTCTTTGCATTGAAGTAGCAGTCACTTCCTCCAGTTTTCAGTATCTGCCTCTGGGAGAGAGATGCCTTCTTTCAGTCTTGGTAGATGTTCTGAGGATATTTCAGACCTTCTATGGGTACACCTGCTCCACGCTTTTTGCTTTATCTTGTGAGTCCTTAAGCTTGTATGCTATCTATGGACACCACAATGCCCATGGCTTAGTGCTGACAGCCTCTCTTCTGTTTTCTCAGACATGGTGCTAGAGCCCAAGTTCGTGGTCTCTCATCTCTCACAGATTTGTCTGACTTTGCTCACTCTCTAGCCATTTTCCAAAGACTGCTCTTACTGCTGCCACCAGAAACATGCTCAAGAAGCTGGCAAAAGTGTGCAGGTGTATGTGGCTAAGGCACATGGAGTGCTGAGGGTGCTCCTGGATCAATTGAGGGGACCCATGAGTGAGGTGTTCCCAGTAGTCCATTTATGGGCTTCTTGATGGAGTCCATCATACAATTAGTAGGATCTGTGTTCCTTTACTGTCCCCCAAGTGTTCTGTCTCCCGCTCCTCCCAGTCCCCAGTCATGTAGCTTATGATTTAATACTATGAATGGGGTGAGAGAGGAATGAGTCTCTGTGGCAGCATCTTGCATACCTGGGGAAGTCAGAGTCTTAATCACCTGCTCTCCCATTTCCCCACAGGAGAAGTCACAGGCTGAGGAAGATTTCTGTTAGCCCTAAGCTATGCTGCCTTGGGTGAGGGGTGATGCAGGTAAGTCAAGTTGTTTCTCATAACTACATAAATGTGTCCAAAGTCATATTTATTTTGCTCCAGTAGTGTGCAGAAACTCTCCTCTAGAAAATTAGACTTCCACAAAGGCTCTTTTATTCATGGATGATTGTCTAAGTTAGTGTTCTCCAGCGGCTCCTGGGACCACAGCCAAGAGGGGCTGAATCTGGTTCATGGTCCACAGCCAGGACTGAGGTCTGTCTATCACCTGCCACATTGGGGTTACACTACTTCCAGGTTCCTTGGCATATGTCACTGGAACTCAAATCTCCCTCAAAGGCACTTCAATCCATGGATTGATGCTGAATTTTTGTTGTTGGGGGAAAACATGAGAGATGCCACCATGATGCTGATGTCACCCACCAATACATTGTGTTTCAGTTTCACTTAGTTCAAAATGGTTTTAAATTTCTCTTGAGATTTCTTCTTTGACTCATGTGTTATTTAAAAGTATGTTGTTTAATTGCCCACATTATGGAATTATCCAGTTATCTTTCTGTTATTGATTTCTAGTGTAACTCTATTGTGGTCTGAGAGCAGATTTGGTTTATGATTTCTATAATTTTAAATTTAAGGTGTGTATTATGGCCCAGAAAGTGGTCTGTCTTGGAGAATGTTTCATGGGGGCTTTCAGAAATGTGTATTCTGCTGTTTTGGATGAAGCAATCTATAGATGTCTAGTATATCCAGTTGATTCATGGTGTTGTTCTGTTCAACTATATCCTCACTGATTTTCTTCCTGTTGGATCTGTCCATTTTTGATAAAGGATTGTTGAAGTCCTCAACTATAATAGTAGATTCATTTATTTCTCCTTGTAGTTCTATCAGTTTTTGCCTCATGGAGTTTGATACTCTGTTATTAGGTGCATACACATTAAGAATTGTTATGTCTTTTGGGAATGCCCTTTTTTTAAAATCTCTGATGGCTTTCTTTTCATGTCTGCTCTGTAGTACTTACTATTTTTACACAGTCATCAAGTTTGCTGGAAAGATCAGCTTGGGAAAGGTTTGAATTGCATTTCTTCTTGACCCTTGTTTGTTATTTTCACCATTATCCAATGAGAACAAAGGTCTGAAAACTGAAGGTTCTGAGAAGTATTTTTGAACTGGTTTTCTGTTTGAATATGGCAGGATTACTAAGTGTTAAAAAAAAAAATAAAGAGCAGACAATGTCATGTGATTCTGTAATTACTGAAGATTTCTTTTTCACCCCTCCTTTTTATTTCTTTTCCTTCCCTCTCTTCCACAATAATTAATGTCTAATAGCTATAGATATAGCACAGAATGGGAATAGAAAATGACAGTCTATCAAAAATAGAAGTAATGAACTTTAATTACTCTAAAATGGGAAGAAAAAAAGAAAGTGTCCTAAATGTAAAACACAAAAATTCTATAGAGCTTCTACCAGAAGGGAGGGGAGAGGAAAGGAGAATACAATGTGAATGCTGTGTCATGTTGGAAAATATAAGCCTTTTTGGCAAAGTAATCAGTTTAGAACTTTAAATACACATCCACCAATATCAAGTTCAGATTTATTATATTCACTTGATAGGTAATTCTCTTTGATACTCATTATTTTCCTGAGGGTCTATATATAATTGCATTTTTGTTTTCTTTCTTAACTAGTTATCTAGGACACTGATGTAACATAGTTTACCCTAAACCATACATAATTGGGCAATTTTATATTTAATCTGATCTATAGTTTTGTTTTTTAAAATGTGTTAAGGTTTTCTTTGTGTTTATGTGCATTTTGTTGGATACTGAGGTTAATTTTCAGACACTGTTTAGTACATGCGGTTTGGGAGTTAATTCCACATCCAGTGGTGAGTTCTAATTAGTACAAGCCAGTGGTTCTCAGTCCCAGATGCAAATTAGAATCACCTGAGGATTTTCTACAAATTACAGATACCTGAGCACCACTCAAAGAGATTATTGGGATATTGTTTTAAAAGCTCCACGGGTGAGTCTGAAGTGCAGCCAGAGTCGAGAGCAATTGATCTCAGGCAACTATTACTCTCATCCTCCTCTGGATCAAGCTCTCCGGCCTAAGTACTTAGTGACAGCATTGTCCTGACCACAGAGACAGGTCAAGAATGGACAAATGACCTGGTTTTAAAACATGGGACCAAAGAGGAAGTTGCTACATACTTTCATAAGGATTCCTCACTTTATAGAGAAAGCCATTGAAATATTTCGTCTCTTAGGTCTCTGAATATTGTCATTTGTTTGGCCTAAGGTCCAATATTTCTGCATCTACCTTGCTATCAACATCTGCAGAAAGGTTGAGTGGAGGAAACCGCAGGGGAATGGAGTGAGTCATAGAATTTATCCAACTCTAAAACTAGTCTTATGGCTAATGTTTATATATATGAAATTAACCAATTGATGTCCTCCCATAAAATTCTGGACACTCCTGGATTTCATATTTTTATTTTAATAGTTTAGTTATGCCTGATGCAGTAATGAATTTTGCCTGTAAGCACTTTTCTTTAAACTTACCATGGATATATTTTAATTAATGTATGTATGTATATCAGAGCATCATTGGTTATATTTATAGTTTTTTCATAAACATCGTTTATTTTCTATTAAAAATATATTTTGGTTGTTGAGCACATCTTCTCCTGTACATCTTTATGATAGTTGTTCACAAAAGTTCTCCAAGTATAGTGGAGACAGAATCTGCAAATGTTAGAAATTGAGGTTTTAGAAATGACTATATTTTTATTCAACTACATATCAATTTCCCACAGCATATAACTTCTTTGAATACTGATACTTTTACATCTTTGGCACTGTCTTTTCATGTCTTCTAATAATATAAATTGACAAAGCAACACATTTTTGCTTACTTTACTATTTCCCATGTATTATTTCAGCCAAATAAAATGCAGTAGTCAATGGTATGTGCCATTCTTGCCTGTTTACATTATGAAACCCCCAACAGATGTAACATTATTGTGAAGTTTTATGAAATACTGCTTCAAACCATTAGATTTTCATCAGAGTTCTCCAACTCAGGAGCTGATAAAAGCTGAGGAATTTATACAAGTGTTGAGTCTCCACATCAGGGAGGCTGAGGGGTGCCATAGCTAGTCTGTTTCAGTCTATTATGGCCATGTCGAATTGTGGGGTCAAAGTTAGAAGGTCTTGCAGTTCTTTTATTATGGGGAAGCCAATTTTTTATGGGAACTTTTGATGTTTAAATGTCATTTAAACCAGCCAAACAACAAATACATAAACACACACTGTGTGGGCCAAACACATCTGGCTTGCTGGCTAAAATATGTACCCTTTGGAATAGCAAAATAATTACAATCATCAGTCTGAAGTAGGGCTGGGAGTCTTCTCTGCCCTGCCCCCAGCTCTTGCCTGGTATAGACTCTCTCTCTTAAGACACAGTGGTCAACTACCAGCAACCTGGGTTCACCTTCCTACACTGTTATTTTTTGGGAGTTACCAGGTGTGAAGAGCTATCAAAAAATGTGTTTTCCTGCTTTCTTAAGTTTGTATATTCTACATTTTCTTTCTTAATTTTCAGCTCCATTGGCCACCCAGATTAGAGCAATGGATTAACTTTCGGATTTAGTGTTTGGTGTTATTTTTAAGCCTTTCTCTTGAATCTTTGTAATAATTTTTGAGGCTTGCCTAGGGCCTGCTGGTTATTAATTACATTCTGTTGAGAACTGAAAGTTTTATCATGGAGCTCTTTCACTATTATAGATGCATAAATTAAATTATGGTGTGTGTGTATGTATATATGTATACATATGCACATGTTTATACAAATACTTCCTCATAGATTTTAGGATACATTTCATTAACACAGTAAATATAAAAGAAACTAAGAAAATAATTGAATCTCCTGGTAGAGTTGATGGCAAAGTCTTATTTTATTAATAAAATTTTATTATGTTCCAAATTTGAGTGAAATATGAGGTATTTCTAGCTGAAAAAGTCAGTCACATGTGTTGTTCAAAATTAATGACAGCTTAAGGTGTGAGTTCTTTGTTGGCACCAGATAAGGGAATTGTTAGTGCCACTTTTATCATTCTGTGGCCTGACACGACTGGTAGAAGGGAATGAACACAGTAACAATTACCTTCAGAAACTGTGTGCACTACTTTGGCAGCAGTGGAGAATGCAGTTGGCACATTTTCTGGAGGACAGAACCCCAAAGGCCTTTTTGATATTTTCCACAATTTTAGAGGACTGCTCTGGTACTTAGCAGTCCCTACCACAGTTTCATACCCAGTTTTGGAGGAAAAAATTTGCCATCAAATAAAGTCTTGGATATAGCAATAATTTTCTAAATGTTCAATTTCTTTGGATAAAATGGCTAAGGACATTTCTTATAACCCAGTAAAAAGTAGTTCCGGTGAAGTCCTAATTTCATTTATTTTTAAAAAGCTGTCTTTTTAAATAAAAATTAACATGATAAAAGAATTTACAATGAAAAATGAATATCATTTCCACCCTAGATTCTGACCTCCCTCCCCAAAGCATTTTATTTTGTAAGAGCTTTTCTACACACACGCACACACACACTTGGGTGTTGAATTGTTTTACCTGTGGTTTCTGAATTTTCAATAAACTGAAATAAAGTATATTTAGTTTCTGAAGAGATATACTATAATTTATATGCTAGATTACTAGTCTAGCAACTATTAATTGCACCCCCTCACCTTCAGGGTATATAAAAGGAAACTAGCCTTTGATAGGTAATAAAGCAAGTCTGTATGACAGAGTAGAGAGATTTAGGTCTTGTGTGGAGTGATATGTCTTTTCTCTGCTCCCTACATTAGAGGAGAGATAAAGGGACCCAACTTTTCTCAACCTAAGCCAAATGTATCTCTATAGCACCTCTTATAGTTACTAGGGGGAATCTGCAAGAAGAAGAGGTCAGCCTCTCACTCCTCTAGCTGGGACCTAGGTCAGCCATGACACCAAGGTTAATTTGGTGGGAATGCTGTTGGAGCAAATTTCCATGTATCCCTTGGAGAGGGAGCTCACAAACATAGACACAAAAGCCTGCTTCTTGTCTGAAGCATCCTCAAGGCAGAGTAAGGAGAGAAGGCAGTAGCAGAGCCTACCTGTATTACTACCACGTGGTATGGGAAGAGGTCTGTTTATCACAAGCCAAATGGATACTAATGAAGGGAACTTGGCTTGAATTGTCTGGATAAACTTCTCCCAAAATGTCAGCTAAGGATGGTGGTGAGAGGACTCTAGTAATGGAAGGCTTTGGAGTATATCAGTAGGAGGCAGTAAATAATCCCTGATGTTTCACAGGAACACATCTGGGATGGCATCAGGGATTATGTAGTATGGAGGTTTTCTTGGAAGAGCCACAATCCACCCTAAATTACATCCAGCACTTGGCTGCCTGCTCTCCTGACAGTAGGTATGGCCAGATTACATCAGTCACATAAGAGACTTGAGCCTCCTTTCTTCCAACCTCACCTCTGACAGTGTGGGACATCCAGAAGCAGCAGAGTGAGAGGGGATGGAGAAGGAGGAGGATGTAATAGAACAAGGAAGGGGAGTGGAAGAAGAGACACATCATAGCATCCCCACTGCATGACTCCAAGCCACAACCAACACCTGAAGTGGGGAATGAAGAAGTGTTGCATTAGATGTGGTTTGGATTTAGAACGGACTAGATTTTATATATCTGAAAAATGAGTCATCATTATTAAATTAAAAAAAAAGACTATTCTTGTGAGTTAAAAGTGATCCAAAAGCTATGAGGTGATGAGAAAAGTCACCATGAAGACAGAAATATAAAGTGGATTCCTATTTTCCTCTAAGTTAAGCTCTCAATAAGCCATTTATGCATATAGAAAAGTTATCTATGTATACTTTGTGAGGCATAAATGTGAAATACTACTTGTGATGCTCCATACTTTTATTTCCTCCTTAATATATTTTGCATATATCTTAAATGAGTGTACTCTTTTAGTTAGGGTAATGCTAGCTGCTGCAACAGGTGGGTTCTGAAATCTTAGTCACTTAGCTTATTAGAAGCTTATTTCTTGCTCACATGATCAGCAATGAACTTCCTCCCTGGCCCTTTCTCTAGCAGCTTTGCAACTTGAATGCTTGGCTTCCAAGGTACCTATGTCCCTCTGCATTAAACAGAGAAAGAGCATAGAGGTAGAATGTGGGAGGCTTTTGCAGACTAGGACCAGAAAGGCACATACCATGTTTGTCCACCTTCCCTTGACTTCTGTACATGGCCACATCTGCCTGCCAGGGTAATTTGGAAATAGAGCCTATTTCTGTGACCAGAATGAAGAGTAAACTGCTTTGGCTATTAGCTTACTATTGAATGACTAGTAAGCTAGTATATCTACATTTAATTTCAAAATAGCTACAAACTATTCCATTTTATGGCTGTTCCATAATTTATGTAACCTTATCCCTATTGGTGGACATATACATGTTTTCCAGTATTTTTCTCTTTCAAACAGTACTGCAAAGAACATTCTTATTCATGATTTTGTACACATGTGCAGATCCCTTAAGATAAGTTCATAGAAGTGAAGTTGCTATTTGAAAGTTGAAAAAAAATTGGTATTTGTTGTCTTCCAAAGAGATTTTTTATCAATTACACACCTATTAATAGTTTATGATGTTGCCTATCCTGCCTACTTCCTGCTCCACTTAAGGGGAATTAGTGTTCAATTGTTATTTCTTTCTTTTAATAAATACATATTTTATTTATTTACATTAGTTTGTTGCAGTTATTCCTGAGTGCTGTTGTAGATATCCATTACAGCTAGTTTTCTCCTATTAAAGCAGGGGGTAGCAGAACTATACTCTGCCACTTAACCAATTCTGTGGCTTTGGACAAGGAGTCACTTTGTATTACATGGGTTTACATGTCTCATTTGGAGAACTGGAATGTTAGATTTGATTTTTTATAAGGATCCTTAAGTTCATATAGTTCTATCAATATCTACAAAAGAAAGTATTACAATCAGTTCAACTTTAGGCCAGGAACATGCTAATAATAGATTTCTTCATGAAGTAAAAGACATATCACTAGAAATAATGCTAGAGGCATTCAATTCATCTAAGGGCCAGAATGCTTACCAGAACATTGGTATAATACTGTATAGTGTGATACCTTATAATCCTGCATAAACAGATGTTGCTATAATAATACAGAGTAAATATTTTTAAAACAAAGAAAATGAAAAAAATTAATGAAGTTTCCAGGTTTTATATCATCTGTTTTTACATTCTTTTGTTAAATAATCTTGTAAAATCTTTCTATTGGACAAAAAAAAAAAAGTAAAATAATTACAATTTTTTAATGAAAACATAAGCTAGTAAAAGTCTGAAGTGAAAAGTCTTTTTTAACTAATGGTAATATTCTAAAGATATATGTTGCTTAATATGCTTTAACCAAACTAATTTGCATTTGTGTATAGGCAGGTTCTTACGGCTCAATTTGCTTATATACATGTGTACGTATATACCCTTGACCAATGTGGAGTATATGAGGAGTATTTGAGGAATAACTTGGAAGCTCCCTGTATCAGTTAAAATGAGAGCTTGGATTGTTAGACAAGTATGATCAGAAAGACTGGGACTGTGTTGGTAAAACTTGAAGGTCTCCAGTTAAAGCTGTATATCCCAGTAATGGAGCTTTGTAGCCAGTGGCCCCAGAGAAGTGTGTGTGTGTGTGTGTGTGTGTATGTGTGTGTGTGTCTGAGACCTGGGTGGGGGAGAGAGAGACAGAGAATGAGAATATGGGTCCTATCTTTGCTTATATTGCTATAGTGTCTGTTGGATTTGAAGTCAGTTTGGAGCCAAGGTTCACCTCACAGGTGAAGAAGGTGAATCCAGGGAGAGGAGGAATCTGATCAATCAAGGCGATGAAGTTTTCTGGCAAATTTCCAAGGGGCGTTGCCATGCTCTTTGCTTGACGTGGGCTCTACTAGGTCCAAGCCAAAGCTGTGAAGCAAACTAGGTTCATAGTTGCAATTTCTATTTCAACTCTCTCACTTCCACTTCCACTCTCAATCCCCTTATAGGGCTTGGAAAGGTAAAGTAACCCTAGGGCCTAAAATAGAAGGGCAGTGGTATTAACATAAGGTAGATCTTAATATTCCAAATACAGTTCTCTTTTGCAACATTTTGAGTGGAATTCATTAAATTTTAAGCTGCGCAAGAGTAGGGTCCTTTCCTTCAAGTTCACCTCATTTTCCAGGCCAGATTCAGTGCAGGTTGTGAGTACTTAGTATTTTTCAATGAATGTGTGAATAAATAAATAACTGAATAAAGAGAGGAGAAAATCAGTCTCTTTAACCACTAGCATGAATTGCTATCAGTCTCTTATTAATACATTTAAAATGATGAAACATTTCCATGTGAAACTAAAATGTAAATATTGAACTTAAAATAGTCCTAAATTATCAATAGATTCATTAGGCATCCCATTTAAACAAAGTCAACGTAAAGAATAGTGCCTCATGACTTAGAGACATCAATCCTCAAAGTTGTATTTTGTATGGTTGCTTTTATGTGTGTTTAACTGTTTCCCTGTGGAATATGTTAAAGGCTAACGAATTCGGTGGTCATTTGGAAAGCCTGACAGTAGCCTTTCATTAGGTTGCACTAACACCACAGGCATCCAAAGTGAGCATTGTGGAGGTCAACCTGCAGAGTCCCTCTGGCCACAAGATATACATGAGCACTGTGTACAAGGAAGGAACTCACTTTCTATAAAAGAGACCAATTAGAAAACAATCTTCTGATTTCAGGAGAACAGCATTCCCAGGTGGTTTTTCAATGGTTGGAAATTGGTTGTTTTTTAAATGAACCAAAACTGTCACCTTGTCACTGAAAAACAAATTGCCAATGAGGAATATGGGCCAATCTTCATTAAGGGACTCACAGAAGGGAAGCAGGTGATACCACATATTAGCTATTTACTTAGGAAGGCAAAGAAAGATTGAGGAAAGCTTGAAAGAATGAAATTACATCATGTTAATCCCACCTCTCATTATCCCTTGACCAGAAAACATCAGTGGCCTCCTGAGGCTGACATTACTGTCAGCAGTTTATTTCCCTTGCAATATGCCATTCAGGCGGGTGCTGGAGAGTAAGCGAGGACAGAATTGATCAGGGTAGTTTTAGATCTATCTTCAAAATATACTTTGAATGAGACCACTTCTGACCACTGCAAAAACGTTCGGCCAAGTCAGCTTCATCTCTCATCTAGACGGCTGTGATAGACACTTGTTTATTTTGCTTCCATTCTTGTTCCTCTGCCTTTTTTTTTTTTTTTTTTTTTTTTTTTTTTTTTGCCATACTATGGCCAGGATTCTCTATTTAAATAAAATCAGATGCTGCTACTCCCCTTGCTTTTCAGGCCCTTTATGATCTGGCCCCAGGCTATCTCACTGGTCTCATTTCTAAACCTCGTACCCATATTCCATTCACATTTCTTATAATTCCATGAAGAATGTACTTTTTTGGATCTTTTCCATGCTTTGCTTATTTTGTTTCCTTTACCTGATATTCTCTTCCTTGTTTTAGGTTTCCTAAAGGAGAATCTGGGCACAAGTGACTCCGATGTTGAAACCTGTGATTACATTCCTTCTTGCCTAAGCATTGTAACTTCCTGATTTCTATAGGAAAAAAACATTGAGTTACATTCACTACTACCAAGAGTCTCTACCTACAACATACCCTTAACCTTCTATTTTTGGAGTCTAGATAGGACTGACTAGGTCCTCTGTTCAGGGTCTCACATGGCCAAAATCAAGGTGTTGGCCTGGCTGGGCTTTTCTGCAGGCTTGGGGGAAGAGTTTGCTTCTAAGCTCATTTATGTTGTTGGTACAATAGAATCTAGTACCTTGTGGTTGTAGGTCTGAGGCCCTGTTTTCTTTCTGGCTATCAGCTGCTGTCTGTTCTTTGCTCTCAGAGGCTGTACACATTTCTTTCCACCTGAAATCTTCAAATCAGCCATGACACATTGAGTCTTTCTCATTCTTCCAGTCTCTCTGACTTTCTTTTCTGCAATCAGCCCAAGAAAGTTCTCCGCTTCTCAGGCTCATGTGATTACATTGGGCCCACCCAGATAATCCCTATCGTAAAGTCAACCTGTGCCCATGTTCCAGTGACTACAGTGAGACATTTTTGAGGGGTCATTTCAGAAATTCTTCCTTTACCCCTAACCTAACACAGGCATTCATTAATGCAACTCAAGAGATATGCTCTTGTAATCACTCATTACACTTAAATGCACAACTTCTGGCAAATAAAATTTTCCAATTAAAACACTTGGATTCCTGTTGTCAGACCTTTCCAAATGCAATCACTTTTCCCAGCTAATCGTAAGGGAAAGTATCACAGAGTTTTTTGCCAGGAGCAAAATGGTTCTTTAAAAGAGATTTCCTAGTTTTAACTCAGAATGTCCTTTTTTGTCCATGTGGCAAATACTTAATCTTCCTTCAGTGACAGTTCACATATGTCTCCCTCTTTGAGAGGCTTCTGCATTTTCCTCAGGCAGAGATGGTACATTTACTGTGCTCTCACAAAGCCTAGTTCCTGCCTCTTTATGTCTCTTAACATTTTGAACTGTAATTTGTGACTCTGTGTTTCTCTGCATTAGTGGATTTGAACTTCCTGAAGCACAGAGGAAATTTACTGGAATGTAATAGACAGTCAAAGTATATTTTCTAAATGAATGAGTGAAGATGGTGACTAAAATGGAATACAAGGGATGGGATCACATTATAAAATAGAAGATTGGGGACTCTGGGGTTTGATAAATCTGGCAACTTTATTTTTATGATTATGGTATTAAGTTAATATTTTCTTTGGAAATAACTTGCTCTTTCATGTACTATACTTAATTTTATTCTTCTGTCACCCCACCGAGGTAAGCAGGGATTATAGACATTTTACAGATAAGGAAAACTCATTATAAATGAACTGCCAGAGTTCAGGCAGAGCCAGCACTTGATCTCTACCTGGAAGGCAGCATGACAGAGCAGAAAGGAAATGGATTTTATAGTGAAAAAGGCCTGGACTTTTAGCAGTTGTGTGAACTTGTAAAGTTAATTAAAATTTCTGAGATTCAAGATTTGTTCATTTGTAAAGTGAAGATATCCTGCTCCTTAAATGATTATAAAGATATTTGATCAATTAACACATTGATATATTGTGATATAAGAAAAATTCCTAGGAACATGGTTGGCTTGTTTTAGGAACTTAGTAAATGTTTTAATTTTCTACTTTGATTGTAAGAGCAGTATAGTAGACTTTGTAGTCTTTGGTATCTCTACATATTCTTTTTGAACTATTTTATTTCCCCTTTCTTCATTGTCACCCACTTTGCTTCTGCTGCCATTTATCATGGAATGTTATGTTGCCCCACATCTATCCTGGATGCAAGAAGAGGAATTTGCAAACTCATTTTCACTAAGGTGTTAGAATACAATAATAGTAATAATAAGAGCTTCTGTTTACTGAGTACTGCATATGCCTTACAGATTTTACACACTGCCTTCATCTGCACCACGTTTGCAAGGTAGGGATTATAGTTTCCAGTTTTTGAAAAAGAAATTGAGGCTCAAAAGTTTAGTAACTTGTCTACAGTTGCATATTAGGAACCAAAGAAACTGGTATTCAGACACAACCAGAACTGACTTCAGTGTCAGGCTTTCTCCATTATACAAAGTTTCCTCTTCTCAAGAAGAACTGGTTGGCTGGCCTCTAGGATTGGATGGGAATATTCTTGGTTGGTGGAACTTTTCTAGAATGTTTTCAAATCTCAACACTTAGGCAATTAATGGAGTCCCTGGCCCTCCATGAGCCCTACACCCTGTTGTATAGGATATGGATTCCATTTTTCCCAGGCTTGTGCTCAGAATTGCATGAGAGATTTTTAGCTGCTATGGAAATCTGTCAGGTGGCCTTGAGTAGGGTTAAGTGGGATTTTTCTGAGGTTTAGTAGGTGTATTATTGGGCTTGGACAGAAGGAAGAAAGAGGAGGTCATAGGGAAAAATCTTAATCCCGGATAAAGGAAAAACACAACAAATCCAAGTCAAGTAAATGAGTGTCTCAGTGTTCAGTTAGAGATACTATTTAGTGGGATAAGAAAGGGATCATGAAGGTTAGGCTAGGTGCTGGCACAGGAGGGCTAGGTCAGAAGTAGGTGCTTTTGAGGTCAGGTGGTGAATTGGAGAGAAGAGAGGAGACTATCTCAATGTAAATAGCTCTTTGCATCTGTATTTTGGGCTTTGCTAGTAGGAACATAATAAATATACGTTAGAATAATATTGAATATGAAAATTCTAATAAGCTTATTTAATGAGTGAGTAAGATACAAGCCAATATTGACAATAAAAATTCTGACTAGCTTTGTTCTGGACCTGTTGCAGTTGTTCTGATCCTGGGGACTATACGGGGGTCTTGGGAATGGAGAGAGGCCACCAGAGGAAATCTGGTAGCAAAAGAATTGCCTGTTTGAAAAAGTAGTTCTACATCCAGTATTGTTTCCCTCTACTTGAGTCATTAAACTTCT
The DNA here is from genome assembly GCF_000442215.2 of Lipotes vexillifer. Taxonomy (NCBI): domain Eukaryota; kingdom Metazoa; phylum Chordata; class Mammalia; order Artiodactyla; family Lipotidae; genus Lipotes; species Lipotes vexillifer. Next base: position 387,825 of record NW_006790238.1, on the reverse strand, counting down.
ACAAGTTTAGAAAATACATGTTGGTTAAAAAAATACTATTTTATTTATAGAATTTAAATAATATAATATAGAATCTATTTTATTTATAGAATTTAAATAATATAATATAGAATCTATTTTATTTATAGAATTGTGTGGAATGTTGGCAGAGTTAACTACTGAGAGGAATTAGTCATGAAAACATATCTTTTCCTAGGAGGAGTAAAAATGATATCCTTAGGGATTATTACCAAAGATGTGTTTTGTTCCTGGTGTTTTTATTTGAGGAGCTCCTATAAGATAAAGAAAATGTCATTAAATGTTAGAGAGACCTTTTTTTAATCCGTTTTTTAGAGCTAAAGAATGTCTTGAATGCCAGCTAGCCTGGTTTTGGAAATGTCTTTGCTATATGATGCCACCATGCCTCTGGTTTGTTCGTGATTTTCTTTTCTTTTATAGGAAAAAGGACATTTTATACCTTTTCATTTCAATGTCAAGTAATGCTATTAGTTAGGTTGTAGTTATCCCTTTCTACTAGATTACATTAAGCCTAAAATAAGTGGGAGACAAAATTGATAGTATCATTTTTCTACGGGAAAATGCTTTTTGATTTTTGGTTTCCTTGGAGCACTTGTATGTTTCAATCAACTTTATACTTGTCTCTTCAATTGCTGTACCCTGCTGGATAGCCATTGAAGACCCTTGACAGGACAGAATGAGGTCAGAGAAACATATGCGAGAAGGACACAGAGCAGTGTGTAGGTCTAGCAGATGTCACTAGATTTTCAACAGGAGAAGGAAAGCTGAAAAATGGTCATTGAAATAACTGCCTTAAATTAAGGAGATAGCACTTTCAGAATCTGATAAAACGCGTTTGAGAGGAGCTTCAAGATGGCGGAAGAGTAAGGCGTGATCACCTTGCTCCCCACAAATACATCAGAAATACATCTACACGTGGAACAACTCCTACAGAACGCTGGCAGAAGATCTCAGACCTCCCAAAAGGCAAGAAAATCCCCACGTGCCTGGGTAGGGCAAAAGAAAAAAGAATAAACAGAGACAAAAGAGGGACGGGACCTGCACCAGTGGGAGGGAACTGTGAAGGAGGAAAGGTTTCCACACACGAGAAGCCCTTTTGCGGGCCGAGACTGCGGGTGGC
>NW_006790238.1:322022-386660 GCF_000442215.2 Lipotes vexillifer | reverse complement strand
GGCAGAGGGCAAAACGGGGAGATTCCCGCACAGAGGATCGGTGCCGACCGGCACTCACCAGCCCAAGAGGCTTGTCTGCTCATCCGCCGGGGCAGCCGGGGCTGGGAGCTGAGGCTTGGGCTTCGGAGGTCACATCCCAGGGAGAGAACTGGGGTTGGCGGCGTGAATACAGCCTGAAGGGGTTAGTGCGCCACGGCTAGCCAGGAGGGAGTCCGGGAAAAAGTCTGGACCTGCCGAAGAGACAAGAGACTTTTTCTTCCCTCTTTGTTTCCTGCTGCCCGAGGAGAAGGGATTAAGAGCGCTGCTTAAAGGAGCTTCAGAGACCAGCGCGAGCCGCGACTAAAAGCGCGGACCCCAGAGACGGGCATGAGACACTAAGGCTGCTGCTGCCGCCACCAAGAAGCCTGTGTGCAAGCACAGGTCACTATCCATACCTCCCCTCCCGGGAGCCTGTGCAGCCCGCCACTGCCAGGGTCCCGGGATCCAGGGACAACTTCCCCGGGAGAACGCATGGCGCACCTCAGGTTGGTGCAATGTCATGCCGGCCTCTGCCACCACAGGCTCGCCCCACATCCGTACCCCTCCCTTCCCCCCGGCCTGAGTGAGCCAGAGCCCCCGAATCAGCGGCTCCTTTAACCCCATCCTGTCTGAGCGAAGAACAGTTGCCCTCAGGCGATATACACACAGAGATGGGGCCAAATCCAAAGCTGAATCCCGGGAGCTGTGTGAACAAAGAGAAAGGGAAATCTCTCCCAGCAGCCTCAGGAGCAGCAGATTAAATCTCCACAATCAACTTGATGTACCCTGCATCTGTGGAATACCTGAATAGACAACGAATCATCCCAAATTGAGATTTTTTATTTTATTTTTTCCTTTTTTCCCTTTTTCTGAGCGTGTATGTGTATACTTCTGTGTGTGATTTTATTTGTATAGCTTTGCTTTTACCATTTGTCCTAGGGTTCTGCCTGTCCGGTTTTTTTTTCTTTTTCCTTGTATAGTTTTTAGCACTTGTTATCATTGGTAGATTTGTTTTTTGGTTTGGTTGCTCTCTTCTTTCTTTTTTTTTATTACTGAAAAATATTTTTTTTAAATAATTACCTTTTATTGTAATAGCTTTATTTTATTTTATGTTACTTTATTTTATTTTACCTTCTTTCTTTCTTTCTTTCTTTTTCTTCTCCCTTATATTCTGAGCCGTGTGGATGACAGGCTATTGGTGCTCCAGCCAGGCATCAGGGTGGTGCCTGAGGTGGGAGAGCCAACTTCAGGACACTGGTCCACAAGAGACCTCCCAGCTCCCCTTAATATCAAATGGCAAAAATCTCCCATAGATCTCCATCTCAATGCGAAGCCCCAACTCCACTCAACGACCAGAAAGCTACAGTGCTGGACACCCTATGCCAAACAACTAGCAAGATGGGAACACAACCCCACCCATTAGCAGAGAAGCTGCCTAAAATCAAAATAAGGCCACAGACACCCCAAACCACACCACCAGACGAGGACCTGCCCACCAGAAAGACAATATCCAGCCTCATCCACCAGAACACAGGCACTAGTCCCCTCCACCAGAAAGCCTACACAAGCCACTGAACCAACCTTAGCCGCTGCGGACAGACACCAAAAACAGTGGGAACTATGAACCTGCAGCCTGCGAAAAGGAGACCCCAAATACAGTAAGTTAAGCAAAATGAGAAGACAGAGAAACACAGAGCAGATGAAGGATCAAGGCAAAAACCCACCAGACCTAACACGTGAAGAGGAAATAGACAGTCTACCTGAAAAAGAATTCAGAATAATGATAGTAAAGATGATCCAAAATCTTGGAAATAGAATGGAGAAAATACAAGAAACGTTTAACAAGGACCTAGAAGAACTAAAGAGCAAACAAACAGTGATGAACAACACAATAAATGAAATTGAAACTTCTCTAGAAGGGATCAGTAGTGGAATAACTGAGGCAGAAGAATGGATAAGTGACCTGGAAGACAAAATAGTGGAAATAACTGCCACAGAGCACAATAAAGAAAAAAGAATTGAGGACAGTCTCAGAGACATGTAGGAGAACATTAAATGCACCAACATTCGAATTATAGGGGTTCCAGAAGAAGAAGAGAAAAAGAAAGGGACTGAGAAAACATTTGAAGAGATTATAGTTGAAAACTTCCCTAATATGGGAAAGGAAATAGTTAATCAAGTCCAGGAAGCACAGAGAGTCCCATACAGCATAAATCCAAGGAGAAACACACCAAGACACATATTAATCAAACTATCAAAAATTAAATACAAAGAAAAAGTATTAAAAGCAGCAAGGGAAAAAAAAATAACACACAAGGGAATCCCCATAAGGTTAACAGCTGAACTTTCAGCAGAAGCTCTGCAAGCCAGAAGGGACTGGCAGGACATATTTAAAGTGATGAAGGAGAAAAACCTACAACCAACATTACCCTACCCAGCAAGGATCTCATTCAGTTTTGACAGAAAAATTAAAAGATTTACAGACAAGCAAAAGCTAAGAGAATTCAGCACCGCCAAACCAGCTTTACAACAAATGCTAAAGGAACTTCTCTAGGCAGGAAACACAAGAGAAGCAAAGCCCTACAATAACAAACCCAAAACAAATAAGAAAATGGTAATAGGAACATACATATTGATAATTACCTTAAATGTAAATGGAGTAAATTCTCCAACCAAAAGACATAGACTGGCTGAATGGATACAAAAACAAGACCCATATATATGCTGTCTACAAGCGACCCACTTCAGACCTAGGAACACATACAGACTGAAAGTGAGGGGATGGAAAAAAATATTTCATGCAAATGGAAACCAAAAGAAAGCTGGAGTAGCAATTCTCTTATCAGACAAAATAGACTTTAAAATAAAGACTATTACAAGAGACAAAGAAGGACACTACATATTGATCAAGGGGTCAATTCAAGAAGAAGATATAACAATTGTAAATATTTATGCACCCAACATAGGTGCACCTCAATACATAAAGTAAATGCTAACAGCCATAAAAGGGGAAACTGACAGTAACAGAATCATAGTACGGCACTTTAACACCCCACTTTCACCAAAGGACAGATCATCCAAAAAGAAAATAAATAAGGAAACACAAGCTTTAAATGATACATTAAACATGATGGACTTAATTGATATTCATGGGACAGTCCATCTGAAAACAAAAGAATACATTTTCTTCTCAAGTGCTCTTGATGCATTCTGCAGGATAGAGCATATCTTGGGTCACAAATCAAGCCTTCATAAATTTAAGAAAATTGGAATTGTATCAAGTATCTTTTCTGACCACAATGCTATGAGACTAGATATCAATTACAGGAAAAACTCTGTAAAAAATACAAACACATGGAGGCTAAAAAATAGACTACTTAATAACCATGAGATCACTGAAGAAATCAAAGAGGAAATCAACAAATACCTAGAAAAAATGACAATGAAAACACGACGACCCAAAACCTATGTGATGCCCCAAAAGCAGTTCTAAGAGGAAAGTTTATAGCAATACAATCCTACCTCAAGAAACAGGAAACATCTCAAACAACCTAACCTTACACATAAAGCAATTAGAGAAAAAGAACAAAAAACCCCCAATGTTAGCAGAAGGAAAGAAATCATAAAGATCAGATCAGAAATAAATGAAAAAGAAATGAAGGAAATGATAGCAAAGTTTAATAACACTAAAAGCTGTTTCTTTGAGAAGATAAAAAAAATTGATAAGGCATTAGGCAGACTCATCAAGAAAAAAAGAGAGAAGACTCAAATCAATAGAATTAGAAATGAAAAAGGAGAAGTAACAACTGACACTGCAGAAATACAAAGGATCATGAGAGATTACTATATATAACTATATGCCAATAAAATGGAAAACCTGGAAGAAGTGGACAAATTCTTAGAAATGCACAACCTTCCAAGACTGAACCAGGAAGAATTAGAAAATATGAACAGACCAATCACAATCACTGAAATTGAAACTGTGATTAAAAATCTTCCAACAAACAAAAGTCCAGGACCAGATGGCTTCACAGGTGAATTCTGTCGAACATTTAAAGAAGAGCTGGGCTTCCCTGGTGGCGCAGTGGTTGAGAGTCTGCCTGCCGATGCAGGGGACACGGGTTTGTGCCCCAGTCCGGGAAGATCCCACATGCCGTGGAGCAGCTGGGTCCGTGAGCCATGGCCGCTGAGTCTGTGTGTCCGGAGCCTGTGCTCCGCAATGGGAGAGGCCACAACAGTGAGAGGCCCGCGTACCGCAAAAAAAATAAAAAGCATAAAGAAGAGCTAACACCTATCCTTCTCAAACTCTTCCAAAATATAGCAGAGGGAGGAACACTCACAAACTTATTCTATGTGGCCATCATCACCCTGATACCAAAACCAGACAAAAATGTCACAAAGAAATAAAACTACAGGCCAATATCACATAGATGCACAGATCCTCAACAAAATACTAGCAAACAGAATCCAACAGCACATTAAAAGGATCATACACCATGATCAAGTGGGGTTTATCCCAGAAATGCAAGGATTCTTCAATATATGCAAACCAATCAATGTGATACACCATAATAACAAATTGAAGGAGAAAACCCATATGATCATCTCAATAGATGCAGAAAAAGCTTTCAAAATAATTCAACACTCATTTATGATAAAAACCCTCCAGAAAGTAGGCATAGAGGGAACTATCCTCAACATAATAAAGGCCATATATGACAAACCCACAGCCAACATCATCCTCAATGGTGAAAAAGTGAAAGCATTTCCACTAAGATCAGGAACAAGACAAGGTTGCCCACTCTCACCACTGTTATCCAACATAGTTTTGGAAATTTTAGCCACCACAATCAGAGAAGAAAAAGAAATAAAAGGAATCCAAATCGGAAAAGAAGAAGTAAGGCTGTCACTGTTTGCAGATGGTATGATCCTATACATATAGAATCCTAAACATGCTACCAGAAAACCACTAGAGCTAATCAATAAATTTGGTAAAGTAGCAGAAAACAAAATTAATGCACAGAAATCTCTTGCATTACTATGCAATAATGATGAAAAATCTGTAAGTGAAATTAAGAAAACATTCCCATTTACCATTGCAACAAAAAGACTAAACTATCTAGGAACAAACCTATCTAAGGAGACAAAAGACCTGTATGCAGAAAATTATGACACTAATGAAAGAAATTAAAGAAGATAGAAATAGATGGAGAGATATACCATGTTCTTGGTTTGGAAGAATCAACATTGTGAAAATGATCTACTACCCAAAGCAATCTCAGATTCAATGCAATCCCTATCAAACTACCACTGGCATTTTTCACAGAAGTAGTACAAACAATTTCACAATTTGTATGGAAACACAAAAGACCCTGAATAGCCAAAGCAATCTTGAGAAAGAAAAACGGAGCTGGAGGAATCAGGCTCCTGGACTTCAGACTATACTACAAAGCTACAGTAATCAAGACAGTATGGTACAGGCACAAAACAGAAATATAGATCAATGGAACAGGATGGAAAGCCCAGAGATAAACCCATGCACATATGGTCCCCTTATCTTTGATATAGGAGGCAAATACATACAGTGGAGAAAAGACAGTCTCTTCAATAAGTGGTGCTGGGAAAACTGGACAGCTACATGTAAAAGAATGAAATTAGAACACTCCCTAACACCATACACAAAAATAAACTCAAAATGGATTAAAGACCTAAATGTAAGGCCAGACACTATCAAACTCTTAGAGGAAAACATAGCCAGAACACTCTATGACATACATCACAGCAAGACCTTTTTTTTTACCCACCTCCTAGAGAAATGGAAATAAAAACAGAAATAAACAAATGGGACCTAATGAAACTTCAAAGCTTTTGCACAGCAAAGGAAACCATAGACAAGACGAAAAGACAACCCTCAGAATGGGAGAAAATATTTGCAAATGAAGCAACTGACAAATGATTAATCTCCAAAATTTACAAGCAGCTCATGCAGCTCAATATCAAAAAAATACCCAATCTAAAAGTGGGCAGAAGACCTAGACATTTCTCCAAAGAAGATATACAGATTGCCAACAAACACATGAAACGATGCTCAACATCACCAATCATTAGAGAAATGCAACTCAAAACTACAGTGAAGTATCACCTCATGCCAGTCAGAATGGCCATCACCAAATAATCTACAAACCATAAGTGTTGGAGAGGGTGTGGAGAAAAGGGAGCCCTTTTGCATGGTTGGTGGGCATGTAAATTGATACAGCCATTATGGAGAACAGTATGGAGCTTCCTTAAAAAACTAAAAATAGAACTCCCATACGACCCAGCAATAGCACTACTGGGTATATACCCTGAGAAAACTGTATTTCAAAAAGAGTCATGTACCACAATGTTCATTGTACCTCTGTTTACAATAGCCAGGGCATGGAACCAACCTAAGTGTCCATTGATAGATGAATGGATAAAGAAGATGTGGCACATATATACAATGGAATACTACTCAGCCATAAAAAGAAATGAAAGTGAGTTATTTGTAGTAAGGTGGATCAACCTAGTGTCTGTCATACAGAGTGAAGTAATTCAGAAAGAGAAAACCAAATACCGTATGCTAACACATATACATGGACTCTAAAAAAAAAAAAGGTCATGAGGAATCTAGGGGCAATGGGAATAAAGACACAGACCTACTAGTTAATGGACTTGATGATATGGGGAGGGGGAAGGGTAATATGGAACAAACTGAGAGGGTGGCATGGGCATATATACACTACCATACGTAAAATAGATAGCTAGTGGGAAGCAGCCTCATAGCACAGGGAGATCAGCTCGGTGCTTTGTGACCACATAGAGGGGTGGGATAGGGAGTGTGGGAGGGAGGGAGATGTAAGAGGGAAGACATATGGGGACATATGTATATGTTTAACTGATTCACTTTGTTATGAAGCAGAAACTAACAAACACACCATTGAAAAGCATTTATACTCCAATAAAGATGTTAAAAGAAAAACGCGTTTGAAATATATGTTTTGAAAAGTGTTCTGCTTTCCTTTGGAAGTGTGACACCTGTCAGAATTAATAACTGAACTTGCTTATATTAATTTGCTACTCTAAAGTCAAAATAAAGCCAACGTCTCTTTTATGCTAAGAGGGAATGATTTAATATTTGAACAAAGATATGTGAGTTGAATAATGTATGATAACAATAAATGTGTCACTTGCTGTAGGTTGAAAGAAGAACTCAGTTTTGCTTGCACATTGAGAAGATGAACTGGAGGTATCTGCTATAAGGCATGTTTCAGATCCTACTTAAATCACATTAATGCAATGAGAGAAAAATACCGTTAATTTTTATTTATGTTCTGGTTTGAAGCTTTGGTTGTATATTGAACCTGGGGAACTTTTTTAAAATTCATTGATAGTTATGGAATTGAACTCAATTGCTATTGGAAGTTTCATCCAGGAAATTAAACTGAACTAACTTTAGACAATTTCTCTTGCCCCAGTTTCATTTCTTTGTTTAAACTATTGATCACTGTGCTATGTCCTTCCAGCATACATTTCTTTGATCCCATTCTGTTCTGCCAAGGGTCTTCTTCAGTGGGCTGACCACCAGGTATAAGGTTGATTGAAACTACATTTTGAACCAAAAGATGTAAAACAATCGCTTTGAATATAGCTGTAAACTAGAAAGCAAATCTAACTTTTGCATTATAGAGGCATTTAGTTAGATTAAAATATTCTTAAATACAGGCAGATAATTTTCGTCTTACCCTTCTTCTAATCTACATGCACAGAGTCTTTGCTTTGATTGATTTCTGAGCCTGCCATACCCCCAGGAGAACTCCTATGTCATGTGTGGGAATGATTTGAACCTTCAATAACATGAAATATTTGGAAATGAGAGAAGCAGCCAATATCTAGAATTCAGAAATGAATTTCTGAATCCAGAAATGTAAAACTGATCTTTGTTAAGACAGATTTTCAATTTCAGAATTTCACTTAGTTATTTTATTTTGGAATTTAAAAACCTACATTCTCCAAGGAAAAAGATCAGTATACCCAAACACTGTATATTTTTAGAGGATCTGAAACATGTTCTCTGCTGATTTTCTAACTTGGGTCCTGGTCATTTGCCATCCAGTAAAATGTTTTCTGTTACTTATATGATGTAAATATAGAGTACTGCATTCCCCTATATTTTTAGCTAGGCAGCATTAGCTTGAAAAATTTATCTCTGATTTTAGATGAAAGAATCACTTAGAAAAGAAAGATGCATGTAAAATCCAGCATCTAAAAATAGTTTCTAAATATGAAGCAGAGAAAGAACTGTAGTCTTCCTTATAATTAGAGATATGCCAGAATGTTGATGTGGAGGCATAAGACTGTTATGAAAAGAGGAAAATGGGAAAAAAATGCTACTGAGAAAGAAGTTTAAAATTTTTATTTAAAAGGATTTTATAAGAAAATTAAATACTCCTAAGAAGATTTGTATTTCTACCTTATTTAAAAGATTCTGATTTGAAAACACAAACACAGAAAGAGTCTGAGAAATTGAGGCAGAATTGTATTTACAAATGTGAAATGCGTATTCCCTAGCAGACTGTGAAAAGTTAAACATGCAGATAGTGGAATAAAATTGTAAACCAAACAAAAAGAATCATCATCAAATCGTGTGACTGATATTTGCACTTTCATTCAAACACACATGTGTTGTAGAGATAGTCTATAAAACTAACACAGTAATTGTTATATGGTATAGAATGAACAGTTACATATTTATGCATAAGTCCTCTTTTCCCCAAGAAGGTTGTAAATGATTATAAATACTTGGCTTTTAGCATCCTGAGAAATGCAGTTTTGTGAAATGTTAAAGTTTACTACAAAATTCATAAAATCTGCTATCATTAAAAAAAAATTCTTTGAACTACTTAAAATGCAAAAATACAACAAAACAATATTATTTACTGACAAAATTTTTTCAGTCTTGGAGTGTAAAAAATTTAGGAGCTATGCTAAAATGTGTTATTTTTTAATGCAAGTAAAATTGATTATATTTATTATTAGAAATAGAATGTTTTCTAATTCTGTAAAGATATAAATGATTAAGGGCATATAAGTCTGGACTTCTCTGGTGGCACAGTAGTTAAGAATCCACCTGCCAATGCAGGAGACACAAGTTTGAGCCCTGGTCCAGGAAGATCCCACATGCCATGGAGCAACTAAGCCAGTGCGCCACAACTACTGAGCCTGCGCTCTAGAGCCCGCGAGCCACAGCTACTGAGCCCACATACCACAGCTATTGAAGCCTGTGCGCCTAAAGCCCGTGCTCCACAGCAAGAAAAGCCACCACAATGAGAAGCCCGCTCACCTCAGTGAAGAGTAGCCCCTGCTCACCACAACTAAAGCCCACATTCAGCAACAAAGACCCAACACAGCCAATAAATGAATGAATGAATAAAAAAGAGTATATATGTCTCTTTGCATATGTCTGGTGTTGAGTATAAAATAGAGGTGGGAAAACAGTGGACCAGGGAAAGAACCTAGTCTGAAGATTCTTTTATTTTTGAAAGCAGAAGGCTAAAAAATAATTCAAATTAATGTAAATGTGACCTGCATCCTCCAGGTATCTGTTCTTTTTTAGTATCTTGCACAGTTCTCCACACTTTCTAAGTCACATGCTGATCTCAAATGATAATTCAGTTGTGATACTCAGTAAACAGTTACAATGTCAGAAATCAGTGGTCAGCAGCTCTCCAGAAAGAGTTTTGTGGGGGTGATAGTTCTTGGTGAGTCCAGTCTTTGGTTCTTAGATCTACTCAGCTTTATCGTTTGACCCCAACTTGATAAAAAATTTTGGGATACACAAAGATTAACTCAGAAGAGATAATTCTTATACCAGGACACAGTCTATTAACCTTACAATGGGATATATATTTCTCTATTAACTAGACACTGGTATCAGTAATTCAAAGTATCTTCTCTGTAGTATTAAAGCACCGAGGAAACCAAATTTTTGTGGATACATTTATTTAGTGAACAATGACTTATTCAAATAGTACTGGATAGTCATGAAATCTATTTTAGGCACACTATGAAAAAGCAGATTCCCCACAATAACTAAAGGACCAATAGTTGTTGGAATATAGTTATTTCTCTGACAATGTTCAGTAAACTCAATATCTTACTATCCATTTACTTTTCTAGGCACACATCAAAAAGCACTCCTATGTTAACATATTGGAACTGAGATTGGTAGCATCACAATTGATTAAGCTAACAGGTTTCTTTGGTGTTTGCCAAGCCTCAGTTAGGTAGAATTACTTCTGTATATGGCTAAGGTTATCCATCATGTTTTGATTATTAATAATTTTGCCTTCTATAGTTCTAAAACAAGACATAAACCATATTCATAATACTAATGAAATGATGATTATAATGATAGATACATTTAACTACTTTAAAATAAAAACTTCTTACATCAATATTTACCTTAAAAAACAAGCCATACCAGGTAAAGATAACCAACAAAAGATCTGTATCATGGCTACATAATTAAAATATTTCTACAGACCAAGAAGAGACAGATGAGCAACCTAATGCAAAATGGGGGAAAACAGGCATTTATAAGCAGAAGAAACAAATTTCCAAGGAAAATATGAAAAGACCATCAAACTTAACTTAGTATAATATTATTTTATACTAAACAGACTGGGTAAAATACGTTTTGCTGTATATTTGGGACAACAACATACACCGATGATGAGAGAGTAAATTGCTACAAACTCTTTGGAATTTGGCATTATTTTATAAAGCTGAGGATGTATATATGTATCTCTCTGAGAAATTCCTTTTCTAGGTTTACACTCTGGAACAGTGATTTTCAGAGTGTAGGTCGATTTAAAAATTAATTTAGCAACGAGCTCTCTCTCTCTCCCTCTCTCTTCCTCTCTCTCCCTCTCTCTCTCCCCCTCTCTCTCCCCCTCTCTCTCCCTCCCTCTCTCTTCCCTTCCCTTTCCTCAAGCATGCACAAAGAGGTTATGTGAGCACACAATGAGATGGTGACCACCTACAAGCCAAGAGAAGAGGACTCAGACTGAAACCTACCTTGCTAGCACCTTGATCTTGGATTTCCCAGCCTCCAGAACTTACGCGGGCCTCTCACTGTTGTGGCCTCTCCCGTTGTGGAGCACAGGCTCTGGATGCGCAGGCCCAGCGGCCATGGCTCACGGGCCCAGCCGCTCTGCGGCATGTGGGATCTTCCCGGACCGGGGCATGAACCCGTGTCCCCTGCATCGTCAGGCGGACTCTCAACCACTGTGCCACCAGGGAAGCCCTATTATATATTTTTTAATTGAGGTATAATTGGCATACATTTTATTAGCTTCAGGTGTATAACAAGTTGATACTTGTGTACATTGTGAAATGATCACCACAATGTCTAGTTAACATGTCACCTTACACAGTTATAAAATTTTCTCTTTTATTTATTACATTTATAATTCATATTTTCTCTCATGGTTAGTAGTTTATCAAATGTATTACTATCTTTAAAAAAAATTAATTTAGCAACCAAATACCAGCATGTTAAAAGTGAAATATAATAGCATACAATATAGTAGAATAAAAGAAATTAGAAAATATTAGAATGTATCTAAGTAGTTAGGGTAAATATTGTTTCCAGAAAAATTTGCTTAGGTTATGTGTGTGTGCTCACATGTGTCTGTATGTGTGTGTACTAGGCTGCCGTATAATGGGTCTTCATCAAACAAAGCTATCATGGTAGAGGAAACTCTTTTATATGTTCTCTGGGAGACACGTACAAGAATATTAAAAGTAACATTGTTTATGATAAAGAAAAATTTGAAAGCAACTCAAACGTTTAATGGCGGGGAAGTGGTTAAACAAATAGCAGTCTCTTCGTACAACAGACTACTGAACAAAATGAAAATGAATGAACCGAAGTGTTACACATCAAAATGAATCATCTCACACACATGTTGAGAAGAAAGCACAAGCTGTAGGAGACATCACGACAGTAATTTTATAAAGCACCCAACAGATAAAACTCAACCACATTATATAGGATATATCCATTGTCATTAAACCATAAAGAAAACAAAATTATAAACACATGTTTTAAAAGAATAATGGGAAAGCAAAAGGATGTGACTGGGCAGGGGCACAGAGGCTTCAAATGTATGCGTAATGTTCTGTTTCTTATGTGAAGTGGTGAATACACTGATCTTTATTTTATTGTTCAAGGAATATTCTGTGTTTGCATTAAATGTATTAAATATATTTTTTAACATCAACTTTAAAAGTAGGTTCCACTCAGATGATGACTTCATGTTGGAGTCCTAGGGCTTTTGTAGGCTGACTATAATGGATTCAACAGTTATTACTTAATATCTGTCGGTTTATTTTCAGTTTTAGTCTTCTATGATTTAGTAAACTGAGGGATTATTTTCAATTTACTCACACTTAGTCATGACACGTACTATCTAAACCTGTCCCGGATTTTACTAAATACAAGTTGATGACTTAATATTATTGCAATATTTTACCACTTCATCTCTATAACCCCATCCCTAGTGTAGCCCCTTATCCTCTTTCACCTGTGATATTGTAATGACCTGTTAATTGCTCTTTTCTCTGATTTTTCTTTCCATCTCAAATATATTTTATTTACTGTTGACAGTAATTAATCTAAAATGCAAGAATATTTGTGTCACTTCGAAGGATACTGTGGGTAGATTTCTTTTTAACACATGATTGTTTTAACACAAGATTGACACATGACTTATTTTAACCTAGAATATAATTCTTACCTCTTCCTCGCCTGATTTTTCTAACTTGTACTTCACACACCTTCTTCATCTAGCACTTTATGCTCTACTAACAATGGTTCTCAAGCTTTGATGTGCATCAGAATCACCTGAGGACTTGATAAAATACCTCATCTACTTCCACAGGCCTGGTCTTTTGCATGCTATGTTAGTTCTCCAGGTGACTCTGATACTCACCAAAGATTGAAAATTACTGTTCTAATACTATTGAGAATTTTTCACCTTCCTAAGCTGCCCCACTTTGCACCATATAATGACTTGTCATGCTTCTATAGATTTTGCATGTTTTTTTTCCCTAGACCACTCTTCTTTCCACTTCCCCTGCCTTTATTAACCTAGCTACTTTGTTCTGTTTCCTTACATTCAGCTGTTGTGTAATTACCACTTTTATAATGACCCCTAAGCCCTACATGGTCGTCCTCAGTACTTTCTGTGCATCCCTCTGTCACAGTAATGATATTATAAATAAAAATGGTATGTATATCTCCCCAACAAAACTCAAGATCAGTAGCTAATATGGTGCCCAAAATGAAGTAGGTGATCATCAAATATTTATTAAGCAAAATAAAATATTATATAAGACAATTATATAAAGATTATTTTCTTTTTAGTAGTGTGATAAAGGAAATAAAAATTTACAAACCAATGTAGTAAGTACAATAGTAAGTGCATGTGTACAGTACCAAGGAATAGTTAGTTATGTGAAGGGATATAACGAAGGGCTACATACATGTTGTGACAAATCTATGTTAGTTGCTCCAACGATTAGTGAAATTGATTAGTCACATTGATTGAACCATCTGATTACTTAAGTTAATTTGATAAAAATCATTGAAGAAGTTACCACTGTTGTCTCTTTGTCTTCTTTGACTCATTTAAGAGAATGTATTGATCTTGTTCAACTACAAAGAGTATAGCATATCAATTTTTAACTATATTGAATTTGAAAATTTGGGAGCCTCCAAAACAATCTTCACATTTTTTAAAAACTTTCTACCATTATTAGAAAATAGACCCAATTTAAGACTTGAAAGAAAGAAATAGATGATCAGGAGTCACTTCTGCTTGGATTTGAGTTGAATGGGAATATTTTGGGGGGACAGATTTGTCTTCCAAGTGTTTGGGGGCAGGAAGAGTTGAGAATTCTTCAGTGGGAAGGATATTGCCCCTCAAAACAGGGTCTTGGAGCCACTATGGAGAACAGTATGGAGGTTCCTTAAAAAACTAAAAATAGGACTACCATACAACCCAGCAAACTACTGGGCATATACCCTGAGAAAACCATGATTCCAAAAGAGTCATGTACCACAATGTTCATTGAACCTCTATTTACAATAGCCAGGACATGGAACCAACCTAGGTGTCCATTGACAGATGAATGGATAAAGAAGATGTGGCACATATATACAATGGAATATTACTCAGCCATAAAAGGAAATGAAATTGAGTTATTTGTTGTGAAGTGGATGGACCTAGAGTCTGTCATAAAGTGTGAAGTTAAGTCAGAAAGAGAAAAACAAATACCATACGCTAACACATATATATGGAATCTAAAAAAAAAACAAAAATGTCCTGACGAACCTAGGGGCAAGACAGGAATAAAGATGCAGACGTAGAGAATCGACTTTAGGACATGGGGAGGGGGAATGGTAAGCTGGGACGAGGTGAGAGAGTGACATGGACTTATATATACTACCAAATGTAAAATGGATAGCTAATGGGAAGCAGCCACATAGCACAGGGAGATCAGCTCGGTGCTTTGTGACCACCTAGAGGGGTGGGATAGGGAGGGTGGGAGGGAGATGCAAGAGGGAGGGGATATGGGGATATATGTATATGTATAGCTGATTCACTTTGTTATACAGCAGAAACTAACACACCATTGTAAAGCAATTATACTCCAATAAAGATGTTAAAAAAAAGATAAAACAAACAAACAAAAATAAGGTCTTGGGATCTAGTCTAGATTTTCCTACTAGTTGCTTGTGCAACTATGGGCAAGGCACTTAGCCTCTATGTGCCTCAATTTTTTTTATCTCTTGTAAATTAGGGAGGTAGTCTACACCTTTAGGATCCCTGACAGCAGAGATATCCTCTGAATCTGGAAATTTCAAGAAAAAGAGCATCAGTCTCTACTAGCTATGTGTTAGAATCTTATTCCTTTAGGAATTGTCTTTCCTCTTCCTCTGTACAATGTTTTCTTTTCAGTACAGAAAATGTTTTTCTTTCTTATGAAATTCTAACTTCAGCATTGCTGACTAACCTTTGGAAACTGAAGCCCTGGTATCCTCTTTAAAAAAGTTTCAAGATAATCCAGTGACAAAGGAATATGGCTCTCAAATATGGTTAATGGTATATTAATATACAATATAAATAATGGAATGCCATCAGTATCCAATTATTTAATTTCCGAACTCAAGGATTCATACTGATTTATTAATATCATCCCCATATAAAAAAGACTTTCATGATCTGAAATTTAATGTTTCTTACCTTTATCTTTGTATAGTAAACACTTAGTGGCATACTGCATATTGAAAAGAAAAATCTCTTTTCATATAGGTACTTTTGTAGAATAACTGACAAAACCAAGAGCATAACATTAAAGTACGTCTTAACAAGAGTGATGCTGTTAGAATACAAAATAAAGGTAGACTTCTGATTGTCTCAGTTACTTAAACAGTGGACAGTAGAATAACTACCTAGAGCCAGGATTTATCCTTGATTTTGATAATAGAAACACAATAATTTATTCTCCATTTCTGTCACATGTAGCAGGAATCAGAGAGCCAAATATAGCATCATCACAGCAATTATTAAATAAATGGTTTGGCCCAGTTGATTTAATATTTCTTTCTGTCCTTGGTCCTTACTTTAAAAAAATTTATTATTCTTGTTATATGTATACTCTTTGTGGTACATTTTCTTTTTATTAAACTTATTTATTTTTATTTATTTTATGTTTGGCTGCGTTGGGTCTTTGTTGCTGTGAGTGGACTTCCTCTAGTTGCAGCGAGCGGGGGCTACTCTTCATTGTGGTGCACAGGCTTCTCATTGCGATGACTTCTCTTGTTGCAGAGCATGGGCTCTAGGGTACACGGGCTTCAGTAGTTGTGGCATGCAGGCTCAGTAGTTATGGCACGTGGGCTCAGTAGTTGTGGCTCGCGTGCACTAGAGCACAGGCTCAGTAGTTGTGGTGCACGGGCTTAGTTGCTCAGCTGCATGTGGCATCTTCCCAGACCAGGGATTGAACTCGTGTCTCCTACATTGGCAGGTGGATTCTTAACCACTGTGCCACAAGGGAAGCCCTGCTACATTTTCTAAAAGCCACTTTTGAATGAGGCAGGGCATAAAGAAAATTTGGTGATAAGGAATGTCTTGCAATAAAATGAAAAAATGTTCCCTTCCTTTAAGAATTTAAGTTAAAGGAAAGACAGGGGTACAGGTTCATAAAGAGGTATCCTGAGAAAGGAGTTTATCAGAGTTCCAGGAGCTAATAGTTCTCTGGGAAGAGAGAGTGGAGGCCTCTGTCACCAGATGCTGGGCTTTCTAGCAGTGGGTCAGTTGCTGCATGTCTGGGGACATTGTTATTTACTGATGTCTGGAGCTGACGTTTTAGAAATTCCTCACAATGTGTATCAAATATTTTTTCCCCTAAAATCATAAAAATCCTGCAAAATGAGATAATATAGATTTTAAAATCTGTCTTTTATTCAAAAAATTCTGTGTTATTTATGGAATTCAGGAAATCTGTTAGGAGTTTTATTTGTAGTTGGCTTGCTTTAGGAACTGACATTGCCTTGTCATATGGGGAACCGCTAATCTAAATTGGAAGTTTGACCTTTGAGCTCCCGGGCCCTACAGAATTGAGAAGGAAACAGACAGTTCTTTCTGGCTTAATAAACTATGAAGCCACACTGCTCTAAGATGACAGCATCTTCTTTTTGTCAAAAAGTAAAATTCTGTGCCTTATTAAAATATGTCACATTGCATAAAGAGCTGACTGACATGGGAGGGAGATGGGCATCTATCTGTCTTTAGAGGGATCTTTATTTGTCTTTATCTTTTCTGAGCAAGCATCCTTGATCCCAAGCAGCACCCAGGGGAACATTGTGAATCACACACACTTTAGGTCTGAAATTGCTTGCACTTTGATACTGATTGAAACTGGTATCAATCAGCATCATGTAGGGCTCCTCTGGGGCCCTGGCAGTAGGCTAAAAGGGCACTGCTTCTGTCTCAGGTCCTTGTGTACTTCTTGATCACTCTAAGCTTTTTCTTCCTTCATTAGATATTCTCATGAAAAAGCAGAGATCTGCCTGTATTTGTAAGCTAGTATTCGGGTGATGGCATCATCAGAAAATTGCATTTTGTATGTGTTTTTCCTCTTTTCAAGATCCACCCAATGAAAGTTGAGTTCTGAAATTCAGCCTTAGCAGAAAACACTTTTTACTGCACACCTAAGTCTTTTTTATCCAACCTGGTCTTGAGCAGCAACAAAACTGATATTTTAATCTCCATTATATAGTCTTCTCTATTGATTTATAAGTATTTATAGAATTGGTTCAATTCTATAAACACTCCTTGACTTTTTAAAAGGATACACTTAACTTTCCTTTACTATTTTAAGGGAAATATATCCAACTAATGCAACAAGATAAAGGAAAGGCAGTTTGAGAAAGTGGTTCAAGTGGAAGGCCCTAGCATTGATCATGGGCTCTGTTAAGTTCATAGAGCAGTGCACACATACCTACTTCACACTGGAGCTCTGCCTGGCACGTATCACCAGCTGTGTGTACTTTCTCTTGGACACTGATCTTATCAGACTACATTCTCATCTTCTAAATATAGCTGGTCTGTGTTGTGTTATGTGCCACATCTATTTCCCTTTAGCCACTGATGCCTGTGACAGATGGTATAGGACCTTGGGGCTTTTTATAATCTCTAAAAGCATATCTAATAGCTGAGTATCAGCACTCTAATCCAGGACCAGAGCATTATCAATTTGTGAAAAATGTCCAGCTTTAACCACTGAGATTACATTTGTGACAGGGGGCTCTCTTTGGACTCTTACTGTACCATTTTGTAAAGTAGCTTAATACCATTCAAGAATTAGCTTCCTACTTCATGGCTAGGTAGTATTTACCATAGCAACAAGATATGTTTATATGAATGAATAGTTTTTATTCCATAGCACATTAATAAATGCTTAATTAACCAACCAATAGCTTTACTGGGTGTATCCTTCTTGAGGTTAGTGCTACTATAGTTAACTATGATAATAGATTTTGAAAATTTCAATTTATTCATTAGTTATTTATGCAAATTGGTGGTCAGTCTTTTTGTCAGCATATGATGATTAGGATAGGAGACATTGGGATTCTGAAGATTGCTGAGTAGAAGTATTATAAAGTTTTGGTCAATCTAAAATCATGTTCTACAACTTAGAAAGCATAGCTGAGTTGGACTCAAAAGGGTTTGAATCTTAGTTATCCACACATTTTGTATATCTTGGGAAAGTGAATTAAACTTACTAATTCTCAATTTACTTATGTGTAAAATAGGAGTAAAAATGTCTGTTCTGTTTTTCTCCATTGTATTTTTATATGGCAAAGTGTAGTTTTGTTCATTTGTGTTTTGGTTGAGAAAGTCTGGCACCTACTTCTTTCCCTTCCTTAAAGGCAAAGAATTAGAAGACAAGAAGAGTGTGTCAAAGACTTTTTTTTTTTTTTTTTTTTTTTTTCTTGCGTTATGCGGGCCTCTCACTGTTGTGGCCTCTCCCATTTGCGGAGCACAGGCTCCGGACGCGCAGGCTCAGTGGCCATGGCTCACGGGCCCAGCCGCTCCGCGGCATGTGGGATCTTCCCGAAACGGGGCACGAACCCGCGTCTCCTGCATCGGCAGGCGGACTCTCAAGCACTGCGCCACCAGGGAAGCCCTGTCAAAGACTTTTGAGAAGGCAAATGAGGTGAGAACTGAACAGATTTTATTTTTTATCACAGGTTTTATTATTTATGGGAGCCTGGTAGCCACTGGGTCCTTCATAATGTAGAGGACAGTGGTAACTCCAGTGGTAGGGTTAAATGGTGCGCTGAAAGAGAATTGAGAAATTGGAGACAATAAGCATAGAAAACCGCTTTGAGAAGTTTGACAGTGTACAGAAGGGGTAATTAGAAAGGTGAATGGACAAGAAACATAATTCTAGGGAGAGTGGTTTTCACTGTGATTGTAATTATTGTTCTGGTCACAGTTGTTTTTATGACAAAAAGCCAGAATATCTTTAATATTCTGATAAGAATGATCAACATGGGCAGAAAGTTTCAAGATCTAGGAATAATCACCAGCATGTGGTTTCTGAGAAGGCATAAACTGTAATAGAACATGTGTGGAGAAACTGGTTATTATTGAGAATGAAAGAGGAGAAGTTGAACTAAGCTTATAGATATGGTAGCCTTTGAAGTAATTTCATATAAGAACTTTTATTTTCTTTCTGAGTTAGAAGACAGGCCCCTGCTAAGAGTTTGGGGTTGAGGAAGCAAAAGAGGTGAGGTTGGAGGTATGAGGAGAATGAGGAAGATTGAAAAGTAGCTAATAAAAACTGTGGTTATTTGAGACACAGGAAACTGGAATAGTCAGTTTAGTTAATTTTCATGATAATAATCCTTGATATATGTTTAGCACTTTATTTTTCAATAAATATTTTCACATGCATCATATCATGTACAAAATTACCAGCTTTTTAAAACTTTTTGCCAGCTTTTTTGAGGTATAATTGAGAAATAGAATTGCACATGTATATTTAAGATGTTCAACACGTTGATTCTGTATACATTGTGAAATGATTACTGTGATCAAGGTAATTAACACATCATCATCTCACATAGTTACAATTATTTTTCTTTTTGTGGGGAGAACACTTAAGATTTACTTTTTAGTGCATTTCAAGTAGATAATACAGTATTATTAACCATAATCCCCATGCTGTACATTAGATCCCAGAACTTAGGCATCTCTTTTTCCCCACTTCCCCTGCCCACCCAGTCCCTGGCAATCACCAACTGATTCTGTTTCTTTGAACTGACTCTTTTAGATTCCACATATAAGTGATATTAGTATTTGTTTTACTCTGTCTGGCTTATTTCCCTTAGTAGTGCTTTCTAGATTCATCCATGTTGTTGCCAATAACGAACAGACACACAGACAGACTATAGGTTATTTCCATATCTTGAGTATAGTAAATAATGCTGCAATAAGCGTGGGGTACAGATAGCCCTTTCAGATACTTTTTTTGTTTCCTTTGGATATATACACAGAAATGGAATTTCTGGACCTTTTTTTAAAAAAATTCATTTATATTTATTTTTGGCTGCATTGGGTCTTCGTTGCTATGTGCAGGCTTTCTCTAATTGTGGCGAGCGGGAGCTACTTTTTGTTGTGGCGCGAGGGCTTCTCATTGCGGTGGCTTCTCTTGTTGTGGAGCATGGGCTCTAGGCGCACGGGCTTCAGTAGTTGTGGCACACAGGTCAGTAGTTGTGGCTCACGGGCTCTAGAGCACAGGCTCAGTAGTTGTGGCACATTGGCTTAGTTGCTTCGCGGCATGTGGGATCCTCCCAGACCAGGGCTCGAACCTGTGTCCCCTGCATTGGCAGGTGGATTCTTAACCATTGCACCACGAGGGAAGTCTGAGTTTCTGAATCTTATTGTAGTTCTATTTTTAATATTTTGAGGAACTTCCATACTGTTCTCTGTAGTGGCTGTACTAGTTTACAGTCACACCAACAGTGCACAAAGTGTTCCTTTTTCTCTACATCCTCGCCAACAGTTTTTACCTCCTGTCTTTTCAATGATAGCCATCCTAACAGATGTGAGGTGATAACTCAGTGTATTTCCCTGATGACTAGCAATGTTGAGTACCTTTTCAGCTACCTGTTACTCATTTGTATATCTTCTGTGGAAAATTGTCTATTCAGGTCCTTTGCCTATTTTTAAACAGGTAATTTGCTTTTTTGATATTGAGTTGTTTGAATTCCTTATATATTTTGGATATTTAACCCTTTATCAGATACAGAATTTACAAATATTTTCTTGCATTTCCTAGGTTGCGTTTTCATTTTGTTGAATGTTTTATCTGCTGTTTAGAAGATTTTTAGTCTGATGTAGTTCCACTTGTTTATTTTTGCTTTTGTTGTGCTTTTGTTGTCACATCAAAAAAATTCATTATGAAGACCAATGTCAAGGAACTTTTCCCCTATGGTTTCTTCTAGGAGTTTTATGTTTTCAGTTCTTACATTAAGTCTTTAATTCATTTTGAATTAATTTTTGTGAGTAGTGTTAGATAGGGATTTTTTTTCTTCTGCATGCAAATATCCAGTTTTCCCAGCACCATTTTTTTTTTTTTTTTTTTGGCGGTATGCGGGCCTCTCACTGTTGTGGCCTCTCCCGTTGCGGAGCACAGGCTCCGGACGCACAGGCCCAGCGGCCATGGCTCACGGGCCCAGCCGCTCCGCAGCATGTGGAATCCTCCCGGACTGGGGTACGAACCCGTGTCCCCTGCATCAGCAGGCAGACCCTCAACCACTGCACCACCAGGGAAGCCCCTGTCTACATGTTTTTATGCCAGTACCATGCTGTTTTTTTTTTTTTTTGAATGACTATAATTCCTTAATAAGTTTATTTCCTGTTCCCAAGGAAATTTGTGATTAATTCACCTTGAAAATTCTTCCCGTTATGCTTTTCTGATACATGGAACTGTTAGATTTGTAATATAATTTGAAATCAGGAAGTGTGATGTCTCCAGCTTTTTTCTTCTTTCTCAGGATTGCTTTGGCTCTCAGGGTCTTTTGCAGTTCCATATGAATTTTAGGATTGTTTTTCTATTTCTGTAAAAAATGCCATTAGAATTTTGATGGGGATTGCATTGAATCTGAATAGCATTTGAGAAGGATGGGCATTTTAACAATACTAAATTTTCAATCCATGAACTCAGGATCTTTCTATTTATTTGTGATTTCTTCATTTGCTTTCATCGATGCTTATAGTTTTCAGTATATAGATCTTTTATCTCCTTGATTTTTATTTCCAAGTACTTTATTGTTTTTGATGCTATCTACCTGTGAGTATTGGCTTGTGATATATGACCTTTTTTAGTGTTGATGTAAGTTCCTTCTATACTCAATTTGCTGAGAGTCTTTAGCATGAAAGGATGTTGAATATTGTCAAATGCTTTTTTTCCATCCATTGAGATGAACATTTGATTTTTATCCTTCATTCTGTTAATGTGGCATATCACATTTATTGATTAGCATATGTTGAACCATCCTTGCATCCCACAGGTAAATATCACTTGATAATGGTGTATCATCTTTTAAAATAATTTACACAGATTTTATATCTTATTAATTTCTTTGAAGTATAGTTGATTTACAATATTATGTAAGTTTCATGTGTATAACATAGTGATTCACAATTTTGAAAGGTTATACTCCACTTACAGTTATTAAAAAATATTGGCTATATTCCCTGTGCTGTATAATATACCCTTGTAGCTTATTTATTTTATACATAGTAATTTATACCTCTTGATCCCCTTCCCCATGTTGCCCCTTCCCCCTTCACTCTCCCACTGGTAACCATTAGTTTGTTCTCTATATCTGAGGTTTGGACAATTATATGCATTTTTTAGATGAGAAACAGAATCAACAGAGAAGTTATATGTCTAGGTTCACATAACACAGTGAACAAAATGAATAAATTCCTTGCCGTTTTTTAAGAGTAAAATTGTAATTTATCATTTGCTTCAGTGCCGGGTCATGATACTGTGGGTACTGTTCATTTTTGTAGCCTCCTTGTTTTTAAAATTTTTCCTCTCCTTTAAACATTGGTGATTTTAATGAGCCTTTCTTTAGACCCTTTCCAACTCTATAATCCTTCAACTCCTTAGTTTTCTAAACCAAAGTAATTAAGCATTTCTTAAACATTGACATTTATTACGTACCAGGTACTGGGCTAAGCCCTGAGCATAATAGAATAATATAATAAAAAATTCAAAATGAAGAGCCCAAAAGACAGTTACATATTTGATCTCAAGGCACACTCAAAGGCAACAGATTATACAGCAGTGTGAATTCCTGGAGACAGAGATTATTGGGAACCCTCTAGAAGCTGCCCGCCATAGTTACCTTAGTTATAAGACCCTTGAATGATTTCACCTCTGTGTTAGTTTCCTGGGCTGCTACAACAAATTGCCATAAATTGAGTGACTTCAAAAAACAGAAATTTAGGGGGCTTCCCTGGTGGCGCAGTGGTTGGTAGTCTGCCTGCCGATGCAGGGGACATGGGTTCGTGCCCCGGTCCGGGAGGATCCCATATGCCGCGGAGCGGCTGGGCCCGTGAGCCATGGCCGCTGGGCCTGCGCGTCCGGAGCCTGTGCTCCGCAACGGGAGAGGCCACAACAGTGAGAGGCCCGCGTACCGCAAAACAAAACAAAACAAAACAAAAAAAACAGAAATTTATTCACTCACAGTTCTGGAGACCAGAACTCCAAAATCACAGGGTCGGCAGTGTTGCTGCCTTCTGAAGGCTCTGAGGGAAAATCTATTCATGCCTCTTTCCTAGCTTCCGGTGGCTTCTGGAAATCCTTGGCATTCCTTGGCTTGTAGATGCATCATTCCATCTCTGGCTCCATTCTTACATCACCTTGTCTTCTGTATGTCTGTTTTCTCCTCTTCTGTTTTATAAGGACATGTGTCATTGGAATTAGGGCCAACTCTGTTAATCTTTGATGATCTCATCTTGAAGATCTTTTGCATAAGTAAATCTGCAAAGACCCTTTTTCCGAATGAGATCACATTCACAGGTTCCAGGTACACATATCTTTTGGAGGCCCACCATTGAATGTACTACATTATCTTATCATGCCATGATTCTTTTTGTTCTCTATGCTTCTGCCAAACTGGCCTTCTTCTCTCTATTCCTCAGAGTCCAAACTTCTTTTTACTTCAGAGCATTCCCATGTACTGTACATTCTATATCACTTGTATCCTTTGTCAGGCTATCTTTTATTCATCTTTGCCATCTCAGCTTAAAGGTCATTTCCTCAAGGCAGCTTTCTCTGACTATCCTTAAACTATATCCCCCAAGTTAGGCTAGAGCTTCATGTAACACATTTTCACAACATCATATACTTTTCCTTCATAGGACTTAATACAATTAAAATTGAGTAATTATTACTGCAAAATAGTTATTATGAGATTTTGCATCAGTTTAATGACCACAGAGTACCCTTGGTCACTAGTGTCTACCACATTACTTAGTAGAAAAAGCATAATAACTATTTGTTAAATTTGATGTTAAAATAGGCTGTGTAGTGAGTGGGTGGGTAATACTTATTAAAGATTTGGTGTCGAGATGGGTATTTGTGTATTCCTATATGGCTCAGTTCAGCTGAGTGCAGTTGTCCGTGGTCATCTAATATTTATCACAAATGAATTTGTGCATAATCAAATGCAAAATTTGTGTTTTGCTCAAATAGTTCTCTAATATATCAATCATTTGGAACAAGTTTGCATTTCAAAGTAAGCATATGGCAGAACAAACTGTATAATTTTAACATATGGTTACTGATGTTTGGCTTCAAAGGATAATATTGGGGAGCTACCAAGTCTATATGATGGCAAACAAATTTCTTAGTTAATAACACCAAACATCTAGGTCCTGAAAGTAATATTATTTTTAAAAAGCTTTAAATTGAAGAGTAATATGTTGTCATTAGAAAGGAAGGAAAAAAGAATGGCTCAGTGAAGAGCTGATAGGCGTGAAGGTTGTGGTAGATTATTAGCAAAAGCTTTTTACATGACTCAACTTGGAGTCTGAGAAACCAAAGAAAAAGAGGTTCAAAATGGATAACTTAAATACAGTAGATTGGCAAAATTAAGAGAACTGATGATATCAAGTGTTGCCAAGAAGATAATGCAACTGGAACTCTTGCATACTACCAAATGGAATATGAATAGGCCTAAGTGTTTTGGAGAAAAATTTAGCGTTGTCTCACACAACCAAAGATGTGTACATCCTATGGTCCAATAACTCTTCTCCTAGGGTATATTCACTGAAGAAAATCTGGGCTATGTGAACACATTGCAAGTTTTTCTTATAGATTAATTTTCCTAGTCTCTGGAAGAATTTATAAATTATTGAAATCATTTGTTCATTGAATATATGACAACTGTTCATTGAATATACACTATTATTTAGTCTGACATTTTTATGAAAATATTTTAATTATTGATCAAATTTCTTTAATTGTTATGGGTGTAGTCAAGATATTTATTTCTTCTTGAATCATTTTTGGTAAGGGATATTTTTCTAGAAATTTGTTCACTTAAGTTTTCAATATAGCCCCCTTAGATGATCCTGGCTTAGTTGGATAGACTACACCTCAGCTCCCCAGCTTTGTAGGGGCCAAAGGCTTAGTTTCCTATCCTGATACAGCACTTGCCTCAAGGTTACATGTTTGCTTACCAGCCAAGTTTTAGTGAACTTTTCCATTGTGGGTCTTTAATTTTATTGGTTTTCTTTTTGGGTTTGGTTTTGGGGAAATTTTTCTTTTTCCTGCGTTCTCATTTGTTCAACATTGTATTAAAAAGTATCTTAGCTGGGGCTTCCCTGGTGGCGCAGTGGTTGAGAGTCCGCCTGCCGATGCAGGGAACACGGGTTCGTGCCCCGGTCCGGGAAGATCCCACATAACGCGGAGCACCTGGGCCCGTGAGCCATGGCCACTGAGCCTGCGTGTCCGGAGCCTGTGCTCCGCAACGGGAGAGGCCACAACAGTGAGAGGCCCGCATACCGCAAAAAAAAAAAAAAAAAAAAAAAAAAAAGTATCTTAGCTAAAACCTAAAAAAAAATCCAGATATATCTGTAATACAGCAGCAAGGCCTTAAAAAACTCAGACCAAAGAAAATGATATTGATCTCACCCTTCCCCCCCGCCCCAAGATTCCAGTTCCGAATATCGTATATTTTGGGCAGCTAGAACTTTCCTGAATGATGTTTTATTTTGCAAAATGACACTCTGTGGTGCCTCCTTAGCTCATTCAAAATTGTGGCCATTGGTCTTGAGACATTAGTCTCTCAACCTGTCTACAAAGGTTATAGTATTCACTCTGAACCATTCAGCAGCTTTGAGAAAATACGAGGCTTGATTTCATAATAGGTTCTTCATCTCCCAGACCTCTTAATAGTCAAATTATCATCAAGACTGCACAGTTGAAATGTTCACCTGCTGTGTTTTGCATGCATATTCTTCTTCACTGTATGACTGACTATTTTGTCTTCTAGCTTACATCATAATTCTTTAATGAATTTTCAAAATCTTACAGTGCCTGTACCACATTATGATAATAGAGAATATTAACACTGGAAGGAATATTGGTGATAGTTATCCCTAGTTTTTATTTTATAGCTTATTAAGAAACTGTGGTCCTCAGAAATCAAATGATTGGTTGAAAATTAGAGCTGTGATGTAAACCTGAGACTCTAGTTCTAGCCCATTTATTTTGCCACAGCACCACAAGATTCATGTTTCTGAGCATCAGTTTCCATTTTATAACTACAGATGTAAATTTTAAAAGTTAAAAAAAATAGGCTGACTGTGGGTAAACCTGGATATAGTCTGAAAAGTCTTTGTGAATCAGTCTATAGATTCACCTCACTTAAATTATTTTTCATTTTTTTCATCAACTGAGTACTTCCACACTTGTGGTTAATTGTATCTTTCCTCCACAAATAACTTGGGACTCCATTTTAACTTCATCTTGAAAAGTTCCAGAATCACAAATGACACTGAATTTTATTGCCTAACTATTGGTTACTTAATGATTATTATGCTCTTAGAGATTTACCCATCATAATTTTAGTCTGTATGTGTTTATTAATTTGCATTATATCCTATCATTCAAATATCAGAAAGGGAAAAAATGAATAGTCTATTTCCCACCATATATACCCTGAAAAATGTATTTGGGAATATTTTTTTATATCGATACAAAAGAGCTTTCTTCTTTTTTTTTTTACAGCTTTAGAGTATTTCTTCGTGTGGATGTAGCATCATATATGTGTGTGTGTGTGTGTGTGTGTGTATAATTAGAGGCGTTATGAATACTATGTACAAATATTTTCAAATATTTTGCATATAGGTAAATATGTGTATATGATAAATTTCTAGAAGTCTAAAGTCTAGGTCAAAATATATTTTACAGTTTTGATATATAATGCTCAATTACCTTACGTTACAGTTGTTCTATTTGTACCAATTTATACTTCTAGCAACAATGGGAAAATTGTGTCTGTATTGAACACAAAAAGGCAAATGGCTGGATGGCAAGACCAAGTCATCTGAAATAACATTTACTGGGGCTACAGGTATTCAGTTGCCCATCAAAATCTGGGATTCTGATACAGGCATGCTGCCATGAGGTTTTTAAGCAGTGTAAGTGAAGAAGTGCCAGTCCTTAAACAGCCACGTTCAAGGCCTTGGGTCCAAGTCCTGTGTGACAGCAGCAGTATGATGTGCCAGAGCTTGTCCTCCATGCCTTTTCTGCTACCTCAGCATTTATCAACTGGAGCCCTTCTGCTTGCATGATTAGATGTTTGGGGTTTGAAACTCATGGTTGCAGCTCTAACAGCACCTTTGTCCTGAAGTTGCCACCTCAGCTTTACTAGTATGGCTTGCCTCAAGAATTTGACAAGGGCTGTTTTCCATGGAATTTTACAGAAGGCCAGCCTGCAGAAAACTGGCTGAGCCATGTTAACCCTTACCTCTTGGTCTCTCTCCTCAGAGCTTCACCCACACTCTGTTGGCTGTGGTACTCAAAAATGCTGAGGCTTGTCCCTCTCCATATTCATTCATCTTCTGACTACCGAAAGGACATCAGTGCCCTAGATATGGCCCAAAAGATTGGCCCTCTGACTCTATCCACCAGAGCCTTCTCTAGTGAGTAATTTGGATATCAGTTTGAATAATTCAAGAACAAAGTCAATTTTGTAATGGTAGAGGCTTGCTTCTCCAAGATTAGAATTTCCACACTCAGAATCCCAAGGCACATTTTCTTTCGACTTCACGTTGCACCAAGTAGGCTAATAGAAGAATCAACATCTATTATCAATTATTCTTTTGTTTTGTGAGCAATTATACAGAATCAGTGGAATTGGTGTCTTGTCAACATCTGACAGCGAGTAGTAGAGACAGCTCAAGGATAAAAAGAAGGCAAAATCCAAATGAGTATGATTCATGGTTCAAGACCCTCCAAATTGTATCAAGGTTTGAAGGAGGCCTATCTGATATAGTGGGGGTTTTTTCCCCTTCATTAAGTGGGACAAAAATGAGAAATTAGATAAATAATTGAATTTTACAAAGAAAAAGTAGTAATTAAAAGACATTTGTTTGTTATTTCCCTCGTTCCAACCTTATGTTTAGAGGTTTCTGCAAGATGCAGAGACTGAAATCTTACTTCCTCATAGGATATTTGTTGAAGTCCTGAGTCTCTGGGCACATCCTGTACCACTGGAGGAAGAAATGTCAGGAGATTGCAGGATGGCATAACCACATCTTCCTTAACTCCCATGTTTCCCAAGGAGCGAAGGTTGGGTTACCCATGATTCTAAACCAGGCAAAAGAAGGAGGTACAAGCATTTGCTTTTTGGATACCTCAGGAAGTTGACCTGTTGTGTGAAGGATCTGCCTTAGTGCGACTCCAAGAGAATATTTGCAGGTAGCGGGAAAGAATCAGCTCTGTCTCAGAAGTCTGTAATTAAGTGACTGAGGAAGAGGTGTCAATGGAGTCCTTGAAGACAATCCACTGTACACCATAAAAGAACTGAAACAGGTGCCGTCCAGGTCAAGAGAGACAGAAGATAGCGTAGGACCCATTGGCATGTGGCTGAGGGGTGATCTTGATAATATCTTTATACACAAAATATCAGAGCTTTAACCATGTACTGTGTATCACAGACCACAGAAAGTAGAATCCAATACATTTTGAAACCAGTAAACTAGGCTTGTATAAACATTGTGATTAAAACAGTTGCTCTACATAGATGACACTGTTTCAAAGTTAAATGATGTTAAATAATTCTTATTCTGAACTTAACTTTGGAGTATTTGTTGACTAAAAGCTACTTCCATTTAGTTGAGGAGTGACATTATGTACACTGCTTTCATTTTACAACAAAGCTAAGAGTTAAAAAATTCTTAATTTATTTTGATAAGCAGGAAATGAGATAAAATATGTTTATTACATTGTGTATGGGCTTCTGGTTTATACATTTATTTCTTAAAATTTAGGTTACAGAAGGCTGAGTTCCTATTTTAGCATAGAAATAAAAATGTTCTGAGATCTATGAAGGCAAGATCTTTAGATGTGTAAGTAACTGTTTTGACTGGCATAACTATGAGGGCTTAAGTCAAGGAACAAGTCTAGAAAGAACCAGATTTCTCAGCACAGTTCTCATAAATGTTATCTTAACTTTGATTCCCACGACTGTTTCATAGTACTGTCTATATGAAATTGTATACATTTAATAACAGGGTTTATATATATTCACATCATAAAACTGGTTTCTTTCTCTTTGGTATAGAGTACCCTGGGGAGTATTTGCTTAATTGAGATAAAGGGTGGATGCTTTCCATGGAACTATTTCTGGTTACCTTATGACAATTTATAGAGCATTTCATGATCATTTAAGTCTTACTCTTTTTTCCAACCTCTTTTAATAAGCAATATCTCACAATAACATGGGGATTTAACAATTTTAAAGACCTTTAAAATATTTAACTTGTTTTAATTTTCACAACTTTGTGAGTTAGGCCTTAGACTTGTCATTTTACATCTGAAGAAAGCTCAAAGATCTTAAGGGATTTGCCAAGAGCTACAGGGTAAATAAGTGGCAGAGGCTGAGCCAGGACTCTCTGAAAAATATATGTATCTTCAAAGATTCTTAATAGTGGCATTTAGTCTCTTACACGCTGGTGGTACCATAATCTAAGGAGTTTTATGAACTTATACACAAAACAGAAATAGACCCCTGGGGAATAGGAAACAAACATGATTTCCAAAGGGGAAAGTGGGGGCGAGAGAGATAAATTAGGAGTTTGGGATTAGCATATAAACAGTACTATATATAAAATAAACAACAAGGACCTTCTGTATAGCACAGGGAACTGTATTCAATATCTTGTAATAATCTATAATGGAAAGGAATTTGAAAAAGTATATATATATGTATATATATGTGTGTGTATCTATCTATCTATCTATCTATACTTACATATGTAACCGAATCACTTTGCTGTGTACCTGAAATTAACACATTGTAAATCAACTATACTTCAATTAAAAAAAAAAAGAAGTTTTCTATCCCTGAAGTGATTCTTTGGTTTCCCACTGTTTGGAGGACTTTGACTTCAAGTTTTGGGTGCATATAGTTGGACTAAACTAGAAAAATCCTTGTAGAGTGTCCTGGGAGATTTTGTGGTGCTTTCCTAGAGATGATAGTGTCTGAGAGTGATTATCAGGTATAATTAACCTAGACAGCTTATGAAGAGGAGGTTAAAATTGTGCTGGAAGGAACTGATTCTGATTGATTACTTTAGGATGTTTTTAAATTTTAGTTAATGAAACAACTGCCATTGTTGAATTTTAGTTTTGAAGTATCCATAGGGAATGATGATTTAAATGTTCATTTGAAGTGTATTTGTTGTAAGATAGTACAATTAAAATATTCTAAAGGAACTGTCACCATCTGAAGTCTGCAGTATAGCATTTGTCTCTAAATAGTTAGACTTTTGTCATGAGCCTCTTGAAAAAGACAACCTCACTTAGGAAAGCTGAGCAGATAGCCTCAGAAGTCCTGAGTTCTGGCCACTCTTGTCCGTCTCTGAAAGCTTGCAGCTCATGGAGTCCTCTTCCCAAGCTGGAAATAGAAGACCATCTTGCTGGAAATACCCAGTTGTCAGAACTTTTGTTCCTTGTTCTTGACCTGCTCTGCAGACGTCTGGAAACTAAAAGTGATGTGTGTGTGTTGTTCTAACCATTCAAAAGCTCTTTTAAAGATGTGGAACTATGAAGTGTGTATGTTTTGAGATACCCATTTTTGGTGTGTGAATCACCTTGTAGAGGAGAAAAACCCCAGATTTAATGAACAAAATTCATGACTTTGTCCTTCTGAAAGAAAACCTAATTTAATAATGGTAAAGGTCCATACTGACCAGAGGCTGGTACCAAAGAGGATGCTTCCATCCTGGCCCTGAAATCTGAGCTGATCCTATGGCCACTCCAGCCTCACTGGCACAAGGAGGGCTGTGTGTGGTCTCCAGCCACTTGTCATAGAACAGTATCCCTCTATACAATTTTTAGAATAGAATAGCAAGGCCTAGTTCTCCCATGTGAGAATTAGAATTAAACAAGTTTCTTTTAATTTTGTTTGATAATCTATACTAAGACCTAAAGAAGAAAAATGTGAAAGGTGAGTTAGAGCCGCTCATCTACAAAGATTGTTGCAATATTATGAATAATGGTTATGGCTCACTTGTTTCAAAAATAAGATTTCTGTTCTCATGTCTTTTATGAGATTCAAGCAAACTAACATTAAGTAAGCTAAATATTTGATTCAGAAATGAACTCAGACATTTTTGTGGCCTTGTATGGGAAGATCTTATTCAGAACAAAGCTTTTAATAAAAGGTTCATAACTAAAGTAACAATGACTAAACCTGTGGAATGTGTTAAAGTCCCAGTTGCCCTAGTAAAACTCAATGGGGTTGGTGTAAAAGGGACAGAACAGTTTATCTTGAATAATTATATATCCATTTCAAAGAGAAACATGGAAATGTTTTAGAAGTTCCAGTGAGTGTCTTTCACTTCCTTGAGGGTAATATCTGAAGAAACCGTGTTTACAGTACAAATGCATGCACACCTTTTATGCTTGCTCCCTTTCAGTGCTCTGTTGGGTTTTGGAATAAGAGAAGCCATCACCTACCGGTGATTGAAAAAGTCTGCTTATGTGAGATGACATAGGAAGGAATGAAGTGGAATCTTGATACCATGGTGAAGAACCAGCTGGCTCTGTTTAGCTTTTCTTTTCTCTCAAGGTGACGATCAGCATGTTTAAAGGAGTAAGGAAATGTTAGATGGAAAATAATTCTTTCAAGGTTTTAGCTGCAACTAAAAATTGGTTTTGATTTGATTGTCGAAAGTTTAGTTCAATTTAAATAAACCTGATGATTTTTCTGCAAGTGGATGACTTAATTCTCTGTCATTAGGCAGGACCCACATTATTTTCTAATCCCCGTCCACTGGAAATAATTTAACTCTAGTCACTTGAAGATTATTTTAGCACTTTTAAGTGTACCAACTATCACAGTCCAAACTTCGCCATCTTGGAAGTAAACCTGATGACATTTGTTTGATTCAAATTATAAAACTAAAGTGATTTACAAAATTTTAAAAACTCACTTTTATCATTTGACCTAAAATATACTGATTATTGATGGAAAAAACACATTGTGTGGCTCTAATAATGCATGTTAATTTTATTCATATCTTGGTTTATTGT
Organism: Lipotes vexillifer; assembly: GCF_000442215.2. Lineage (NCBI taxonomy): Eukaryota > Metazoa > Chordata > Mammalia > Artiodactyla > Lipotidae > Lipotes > Lipotes vexillifer. Next base: position 354,197 of record NW_006790238.1, on the reverse strand, counting down.
ATTATTTCCAGGTTGATGAAAATGAAAATATGATCATTCTTATGCCAGATTATTGACTGCCCAAAGGACAGCAAAGAGCCTGTAACTCATAGAAATGTATTTTCCCGTTTGTACTCAGAGATACCCAGCCAACAGCTTTGACTAAATTGACAACCGTTTCCTGGATGACTGTGATTGTGTGTTATTATGTGTGTGTGAGTACAGGCACATCTGTGATTTCAGGAATTCAACTGAGTCAATTTATTGTTTGGTATTATCGAGGCAAGTTTCTTCCCGCTTCTTTTTCATTTGAGGAGCTTTAGAGTATCATTCTCCTTCGATAAGCTGGCTGAAGTCACAGGTGCACTTGTAGAATACTGGACAATAGAAATTGAGAGTGATTACATCTGAGATCTTAAACTAAAAGCCAAATGCGTTTACTTTTACAAAATGTAAAACATTAATAATGTCCTTGTGAACTTATGAAATTATTTCATCTTCCATTTCTAAAGATATTCAAAGCATGAAATGCTAGGTGGCTCCCTTTGTGCAGTTTACCATAGGATACTGCAATGGAATGGAAACAGGTTGTTATCTGGAGAAATCGCTCACCATTTCTCATTGTCATATCTGTTGGCTTTGGAAAAATTCAAAGAAAACCAGGAAGTTTTAGTGTAACATAAAGATTCAATCTTTCTGTAAACTGAACATCCAGGAAAGTGTGTACAGTTATTTCTCTTGTTCAGCACATGCAGAAGTATTTAAGGAACCTATAAATTTTTGCTGCTGTGCAAGGAAGAGTAAAGCAGTATCTAATTGATAGTATCAGACATGTGACGGGTAGAGAAGATACTTATGTTTTGCACATAAAAACTGATCTAATTTGATGTTGAATCAAAGGATATAACAATTTCAGTTCTCTGAGACCAACTTCCTCACATGCCTACCAAAGGAGTAGGATCAAGTTATGTCCATAGTGCCTTTCCAAAAATCAACCAGTCTCTACATGTTAAATTTCTTCTTTTTAAAAGTCTTCATTAAATTCCTAAATGGTAACAGTTCTAGAGAAATCCAGATTTTGCTGTTTTAATGTTAGATTGCTTATTTCCAGGGAAATGGATTTCTGTGTCACCTAAATCAAACATCTGCATTATGGAAACTTAACTTTTGTTGTATCTGTTAACATTTATAGTAGCATCTTTTTGTCTTCTTTATTAGGAATTCGCTTTTGGTATGACTATACTGATGCCAAATTCTGCTTCCTGGAAGAGAAAAAGTGTCAAAAGCTCTGAACGATTTGGGCATAATTAGTCTAAATCATATACTGGATAAGAGTTGTTAATTTGAATTCTCCCAGATACATATTTTATTTAAAATTAAATTAGGTGCTTAATAGGGCATTTGTATAAAAATATCCCAGGAAAAGTCAACCCATAAGTAGTGATGTCTCTGCATCTGTGGTTTGATACTTCAGAATGATGTTGCTGATGCATAGTTTGCCATCTCTTAGTCTAACATTGCAGAGCAAAGTATGGAGGGGCAGTTTTGGCATAAAAGACAACAGGTTAAACAATGCAGATCTTCCTCTCTGGCAAGTTATTTAGCTTATTGGAGTCTCAGTTTCCTCACTTGTGAAGTGGGGATAGGACTGTACCTAACCTGGAGGGCTATAGCCAGGGTTAAATGAAATAGTGAAGTTAAAACATTTGCACAGTGCCTGAAACAGAGGATATACTCATATAAATATTAATTATGGAAAAAATGATCCTGAGAAGGAACAGGAGATGAGGGGTGGCTGATGTGGTATGGCCTCATGTGAGTAGAGTCAGAGTTACTAAGGCTATTGAGATAATTCAGTTGATGATGTTTGGCTTCAGAGCACTTCTTTCCATTTGGTGTTTGACTATAAAGAGGGTTGGGAGTTGTTATTTTTAAAAATGTATTCATTCATTCAACCAATGTTTAAATGTCTTGTGTGTGATAGACACTGAGGCTAGTCCTAATAAGTCCAATCTCTACCTTTATGGAGCCAGGGAAGAGAGACTTTAAACACACATACACCCTGCCCCCCAGTAAATCCAGGATAAATTATGTCATTGAAAAGGCCTGAGTTAAATCAATAAACATTAGCTTCAGTTAGTATGTTTGTATTTTCATAGTTCTAGACAGTCATATCTTATTACCTATTTGTTTCAAATGCAGAACTATTAAGAGAAACATATACTGATCAATTAATGTGTTTTAGTTTGAGATATATAACCACTGGAAAATAAATTAGTTGAAATATATTTTTGATAGTGTGGCAGTCATTAATAGTCAAGATGATCCATAGCGCTGCTAATTAAAGAACGGGCAGGCCTGTAACTGAAGTATTTAAAGTCTGCCAAGCCCCCATGCCTTTCAGCAGTTTAGTTCACAATAAATATGATGATGTTAATGCAGGATGCCAAAAAAGAATGAATGTACAAACAGATTGTGAATTCCTAGATTATGCATCTGTTGTTATAATGAGCCAGGGCTTGTCTAACCTATTCTTGTATTAGAGTTTTTTTAAGAAGAGAGGTATTGAAGTCTGTGTGCTGTGGTAACTGAATTCAATTGTTTCAAACTTTTCTCTTCTCATCTCTTGATCTAACTCAGGAAGTCTATACATTGTTTCAGTGATTCTGGTTTGAGTAGGAAGAGAGATAGGGCCAGAGAAGGGGTGGTGAACTCTGCCTGGGGAGGTCAGAGAATGCTTCTCCAAAGGACTCACATCTGAACTGGGTTTTGAAGAAGACATATAGACATTTGACAGGACATTCGGCTCTAAGAGATCTTTTAAATATTGCTGCTTTACAGTAGCCAAGCATTCACCTTTCTGATTAGACATTTTATCACCGAGTCACTACCTCATTGTATGCCTCACAGTGCAAAAGAAGACCCACAGGTAAATATTTTCTCTTTATTAAAGGATACTGAGAAATTTTGAAATAAATATAACTGATATCTAAGGATATGATTTTTGTATATATCCTTACATAATATGACCTTGGAACAAATGCATGGTTCTTGGAGCTCTGCTGAGTGAATTTTGGTATAGCATAAAGATGATGATGATTAAATATTTTCCATTGTTACATGTATACTACTTTTTTTTTTTTTTTTTTTTTTTATTTAGGGTTATACTGAAAAAAGAAAAAGAGTAACATGTAAGATTATTTTGTAGACTTAAAAGACACTGATATTGAATCTGGACATTTTTTTCAAGATAATATGGCAAAGAAATATAGTGTTTTTTCTGCCCTTTTCTCCCTTATTTGTCATTCACTCAACATTTATTGAATAGCAAAGGTTAAAGGTTAAAATAAATATGCTAATATTCATGAGAGACATTAGCATCCATTTGGAAGGAATCATACTGAATCAACCAAATAAATGTCGCCTCTCACTGTTGTGGCCTCTCCCGTTGTGGAGCACAGGCTCCGGACGCGCAGGCTCAGCGGCCATGGCTCACGGGCCCAGCCGCTCCGCGGCATGTGGGGTCCTCCCGGACCGGGGAACGAACCCGTGTCCCCTGCATCGACAAGCGGACTCTCAACCACTGCACCACCAGGGAAGCCCTATACTACTTTTTAAGCAATGCTTTAAGTACTTTACAATCTTCACAACTGTCCCATTATCTGTCCTATTTCAGAGATGAGCACACTGAGGCACAGAACATGAAAGTGACTTGTACCAGCTTGCATAGCACATCAGGAGTGCAGGCTCCAGAGCCAGTACTCTTAACTTTCTCTTCATAATTAAATTCAGATCAACCACTCACCACATTTCCCCCAGAGTCATCCCATAAAAAAAAGTGTTGGTCACTTTACTCCACTAGTTAAACCCTTCAGTGGTAGCTCATTGGGTCCAGGACACAGTTTGTAATTCTCAGAAAGGAATATAAAACTTTTCATAATCAAGCCACCTTCTAGCATCATATCCTGTCCAAAATATCAGAATGGTGAAGGGCTGTATAAATGCAGATTCCTGGGCTTACCCCAAGTCTCAGAACCGGGTCTTAGTAGCATTTTAGCAGCCTCTTCTGGTTTTACCCTTTTTAAACTGAGAGCCACTGCCCTCCGCAGGCAAAGTGTAGGGACTTTGAAATTCAGCAATCATGTACTACATTTGCTTATATATCTATATCCACACACATACACACACAATGGAATACTATCTATATATACATACACACACAATAGAATATTACTAAATCATAAAAAATAATAAAATTTTGCCATTTTCAACAACATAGATTGACTTGGAGGGCATATACTAAGTGAAATAAGTCAGACAGAGAAAGACAAATACTGTATAATATCACTTATGTGGAATCTAAGAAATACAACAAACTGGTCAATATAACAAAAAAGCAGATTCACAGATATAGAGAACAACTAGTGGTTACCAGTGGAGAGAGGGAAGCGGGGAGGGGCAATATAGGGGTAGGGGAGTAAGAGGTACAAACCATTAATTTTAAAATATGCTACAAGGATATATTGTACAACACAAAGAATATAGCAAATATTTTATAATAACTATAAGTGGAATATAACCTTTAAAAATTGCAAATCACTATATTGTATACTTGTAAATTATATAATATTATATATCAAATATACTTCAATTAAAAAAATTGTCACATGCCACATGTGAAAATTTTATTAAAAATGTGGCTCCTGGGACAGGGCCTGAGATTCTGCATTTCTAACAAGCTCTGGATAATGCCAATGCTGCTGGTCTGCTGACCAAAGAGTAATAAGGTAGCAATCACTGATACTCACAATAACCTAAGGAGGTAGATGTGAACATTAGGAGCTAGGAACCTGAAGCAAAAACATATTGTATACATCTCCCAAAGTCACAAGCTTATAAGTGGCACCACCAGGATTGGACCCAGGTACCAAGGCTCCAGAGTTTGGGCTCTTAACCAGCATTCCACACACCCTCTTCAATATGGAAGTTTGCCTCCCACTTACATACAATTTTGGCTCTTTCTGTTTCTAGACACTATGGCACTTATCCATATGAATTTGGAAGGTAAAGAAGTGCTGACTCTTTACTCTCTGCAAAATGGCTTAATGCAGTTGCCTGAGAATGCATTTGCTTTTCTTAGAAGGAATGATGATGGGCAGCGGGGGAGGAGAGAAGAGTTAGATCAGTGGCTTCCATATTGTCAGAGCCCATATTATTCTTTTGTCACATAATCACATCAAAAAAGTTCAAATAGACCTCATTTCCACCCCATCTGTAAGGGTTGCTAATTATGATTCACTTACCCTTGTTTCAAATATTTCTGTATAAGAATATCTGAATTGCTTCTTTACAGGGACATTATAAAGACAACCAAAAGTGGTAGTTAAAAAATTACTTCTGGACACATAATTAAATGAATAGTCAAGATCACTAAACTGACAGATGTATATATATAAAAATATAAAATTTATCTATCTGTTTGTATATATATATCATTCATATATATATATATATATATGAATGATATGTAAAAGTAAATATACCCAATACAATTGGTATTTATATACAGCTATAGTATGGTTGTATCATTTATTCTAATAAATAGTGAGGCAAGCCTCACTAGGGAATTAGAGAAACTTTCCTAACTGGGGAACTTCATAAAAAATATAGATTCCTGGTCTCAAGGCTACTGAACAAAATTGCTGGGCATGGAGCCCAGGAATCTCTAGATCTAAAATGCTGCCCAGGTGATTCTGGTGATCATCTAAGTTTGACCACCAGTTTTAGACCACTCTTCTGGCTTCTGGCTTCTGGCAGAAAGAGAACAGCTACTTCAATATCTCTAAGCCCATGAATCAAGGAAATGTCTCTAAGGTTATTTTTTCTACCATATCATGTATCTCTGCTGACTGCAGCTGCTGAGGGCTCTGCCACGTAACCACTTCATGCTCCTTGGGCCTGGGCACATCTGTGCATGACTGTGTGATTTAGACACTTCACACTTGGGAAGCTTACTTGCAGAAATACTGTCTGCTGGAAGTCAGACACTGCTATAGTGGGAAAACAAATCACTAAAACATGCTTGATCAAATCTCTGAGACGTTGAGACAAGTGTTAAATAAATTTTTGAAGAAATGCCAAGTAGCAAGTGAGAAAACAGTTGCTGGTTTCAGAAATATTTTTCAAGTGTCTGGTAATTCAAATTTAACAGGGAAGGTAATTTTACTTATTGAACAAGAGTTATTTATAAATAATCCTGGAAAATTAAGCAGCTGGGCTAGCACAGGGCTTGCATATTTCATGATTTTTAAATGATTGCAAAGCTGACTCACAATAAATCTGAACAATTTAAAATGATTTTATTTACCAGTGTAACCTCACTTACTCATTTGCTACAAGAACTTCATGTTTGCTTATTTTCTATGTAAAGTAGATTATCCTTCTACTGAATATTTTTTATTTTCTATGCAAAAAGGATCACATATCTGATATTTATGTATCTGAGGTCTCTTTTACATTGAGCTCTGTAGGTCTTCAAATAAACAGATAGCAGATTATTTTGAATGTGACAAAAACTAAGTTTCTAGAAAGTAATTGTTACGCTTTCCACCATAGCAGGCATGTGGATAGTAATGCGTTTTACCATCATTGACCCACTGAATTTCAAGAACTTGTTCGAAAGTGTAGAAAATCAATGTTCAGCCATTGAGACAGCAGCATTTGACGAGTGGGTTTGCAGTAGAGGAGTGGTTTGCAGGAGATAGGAGTTTAAAAAAATGGATTGCAAACATACATTGAGAATCACAAGGATGATTTTGGGGGGTTCAAGGAAGCAATATGTTAATTTTTAGTTTCCCGTCACCCAAGAAGAGGAAACAGATAATTAAAAAAAATTAATTATTGTCTTTTATTGCTAGAAGGTATATATTTTTATCCTAATAAAGAGGGCTTTCTAGCTAGTGCTTCCAGGATTTCACTGTGCAAAACTTTAAATCTGTGTGAAAGTGTATTACTCAGCCATAAAAAAAGAATGAAATAATGCCATTTGCAGCAACATGGATGGACCTAGAGATGATCATACTAAGTGAAGTAAGTCAAACAGAGAAAGACAAATATCATATGATATGTTTATATGTAGAATCTAAAAAAATTATACAAATGAAATTACAGAACAGAAATAGACTCACAGACATAGAAAACAAACTTATGGTTACTGAAGGGGAAAACCTGGGAGAGGGATAAATTATGTGGTTAGGATTAACATATACACACTACTATATATAAAATAGATGAACAACAAGGACCTACTGTATAACACAGAGAACTGTATTCAATATCTTGTAATAACCTATAATGGAAAAGAATCTAAAAAAGATTTTATATATATATATATATATATATATATACATACATATATAACTGAGTCACTTTGCTGTAGACCTGAAATTAACACAACATTGTAAATCAACTATATTTTAATAGAAATTAAAAAGAAACTGTGTGAAAGTGACCTACATAAAATTGAGGGTAAGATTAAAATTTCCTTGAGAGCAGTTACCATGTGTATTCATCAGTATATCCCCTAGACTTCTAGAGGCCTCTGTATTTGTTGCAAAATAAATATTTCCTGGAAGAATAAACAATGTGAATGGAAGTGTGCTTCTTCATCAGTTCTCTCTGTTGAACCCTGAGTTGTTTCGAACTAATTTAGCATATTATATATATTAAATTTATTTTAGTATTTTGACAATTGATTTGAAGTTGATTCTTCTTTTTATAAATATAAAACATGGTGCATGGAGAGGGAGAATAAATTGGCCTCAGTGTCTAAGTCTCTTCATGTTAAGAACATGGGTAGAGAAAAAAATAACAGACTTTTAATTGGTAAGGGATATGTAAAATGCCGAGAGTAGCTACTATCTGAGAATCAGGCATGTTTGAAAGCATAGGTTGCCAATAGTGCTTTGGTTCAATTAAGCTTGCCTTTCTATTTATTTTTCACTGTATTCACTTTTACAAAAATAATTTGCTTATTTTAAACTAAGAAAAACAAAGTTATAAACAATATATGTAAAGGTACATTTCTCATGATTTTTCTTGGTTCCATTGCTTACTCCTGTAGTACAGACAAGAGGATTTAGCTCTCTCTCTTTTTGATAACTTTTTTGTTTTTATAATTTGACATTTAAAGCAGTAGAGTTCTTCGTTTTCTACTGTGAGTCTTTGAGGATCACATGGCTAATACCTTTAATTGCTCTTCCATTTTATTTGTAATTACTGCAATGAAATGGTTTGTGAATTCTGATGGAAAATAGTTTAGACTAGTAGAGGTTTTCGTTTAAACATGCACAATGTAAAGAACTTCCATAATGTTTAGCTGTTCAGGGACATTGTACTGGAAGAATCAATATATTTGTGTACATAATTAGTTTGGCTTAGTAAGTATTTAGTTTTTCTGATGAATTGTCTTTCAGCTGTTTTCATGATAGAAACTAAGCAGATGGAGTATTTTATCAATAGGGAAAAGCAAAACAAAAGATATTTCTTTAGCCTCCAGTAAATGTTAGATGTTTAGTTTTAGTGGAATGTATTTAGAAATAGGTATTTCTTTATTGCATAAAAAGTTTTTCAATTTTTATATTATGTATATTTTTGTATATTTTAATTGGAGTTGGGAAAAAGTAACTTGATGAAAACTTTGGTTTGCCAACTTATTGATAATTTACAAAGCCCTATAGTAGTCATTCATACTATTATTTTTTTAAATAAAATGACATATTTCAACCCAAGACATAGCTAAAAGTGGCTATATAGGGCTTCCCTGGTGGCACAGTGGTTGAGAGTCCACCTGCCAATGCAGGGGACATGGGTTCGTGTTCCGGTCTGGGAAGATCCCACATGCCGCGGAGTGGCTGGGCCTGTGAGCCATGGCCGCTGAGCCTGCGCGTCCGGAGCCTGTGCTCCGCAATGCGAGAGGCCACAACAGTGAGAGGCCCGCGTAACGCAAAAAATAAATAAATAAATAAATAAAAGTGGCTATATAAAGCACACTTTATTCTATATCTTCTGTTTTACATTTGTTGACAGAAAAATTTATCAACGCAGCAACTTGGGGCATAGCATCTACGATTCCTAGAAGTAAAACGTTATATAAAATATATTAAAGTCATATAAAATGTATATTTTATATGTATATAAAGTTATATGGCAAAGAAAATGATTATGTTAATAATGTTAGTCCATCTTTCTGAGAGTATTCATATTTAAAAGTAATATTTGTTATAAATTTTTTCAGAGCTTATTTCTATGTTCTCAGGAAAATAAAAATAAAAGAAAAATTTTTTTAAATAACAGGAACAGACATTTCAACAATAGATGTTTTCTATTTATTTTTTCTTTTTTTTTTTTTAGGATTACTGTATTAAGTAAAGCCTAAGAAAGTAGAAGAGCTGAGGATTTCCTACCAAAAATTTATTGCCTTCCTTTGAAGTTAACATTCCAGAGTAGCTAGGAGGGTTTTGGTAGGTCTCATTTGTCATGAAATTAAGAAGAAACTTTTTAATTAAAAAAATGAATAGCAGGTCTGACTTTAAAGAAATATGTGAGCACTCACATATTTTTAATATTATCAACTGAGAAATGTATGTTATAATTTATGGTAATGTGACTGCTACCATTGCATGTTTTGACCTCTGGTTGTTAATCTTTGATCATTGAAAGCCATTTTGCTACACCCTCCAATATTGGCTATGGTTTGTGCCCATAAATTACATGCTCAGTAAACTTAATGGTGAAATCTGATTATTTCTATGAATCAAGTTTTAGTCAAAGATGCATTTGTTTCAGGAAATTGTATTTGAACACATGTGAAATGGTTTGCAAAGAAAAATGGGTTGATTGTGCCCTAGTGTAGACATATGATCCAGATTATTGGATCAGTCAGTAAGCAGTGGTTTCAGAGGCCTTATTCTCATTTGATTAGAGAACCTCCTGTATCCTATTTGATTGCTCTTCTATGTATTACAACTCTGTGGATTGACAACAGACAGGTAGGATCTAGACACAGTCTTGATCATAGATTTTAAAAGAAATTTTATGTAATAATAGAAAGCAGAATGGAGCATGGTTTATTATCTGTGTTTATTTTGCTAGCTATTCATTCCCATATAGGCATATAAACACTGCTCATAACAGTATTTTCGCCCTTGTCAAGTCATTTGCTTCTTCAAGTCTCCATATTGCCCATTGGGTATTACTTTCTTTTAAGAAAGGAATTGAAAATTCACACAGAAGGGAATAGGCAAGGTGGCAAAATGCCAAATGTTGAATGTTTTCATTAAGCTGGTGGAAGTGAAAAACTTTTAATAAGTAAAAGATGGAAATAAAACTGCTTCCACTGCCTTTTCCAGAGAAGCCAGAGAGTAGGTGAAGAGTATAGGAAGGAGGTTTAAAACTATTCTATAGAAAGTAAATTGGGAGAACAATTGTAAGTGGTCTCCTGGGGATATTAAAACAAATGAGGAGATTAAAACAAATAATCTGGTAGTGCAGAGTACAGACCAAATAAGACCTCTCTGTCTCTTTTTTTAAACCATTTTTTTAATTGAAGTATAGTTAAATTATAATATGTTAGTTTCAGGTACACAGAAAAGTGATTCAGTTATACATTTTTTTCAAATTTTTTCCATTATAGGATATTATAAGATATTGAATATAGTTCCCTGTGCTATACAGTAAGTCCTTGTTGTTTATCTATTTTATAAATAGTAGTGTGTATATTTTAATCCCAAACTCCTAATTTATCACTTCCACCCAACCCCAGCTATCCCCTTCAGTAACCATAATTTTGTTTTCTGTATCTTTGAGTCTATTTCTATTTTGTAAATAAGTTCATTTATATCATTTTATTTTTAGATTTCACATAAGAGTATTTCCATAGTGGCTGCTTCAAATTACATTCCCACCAACAGTGCAGAAGGGTTCCTTTTTCTCCATACCCTCTCCAATATTTATTATCTATTGACATTTTATGATGGCCATTCTGACTGATGTGAGGTGATACCTCATTGTAGTTTTGATTTGCGTTTCTCTAATAACTAGCTATATTGAGCATCTTTTCACGTGCCTCTTGGCCATCTGTATGTCTTCTTCAGAGAAATGTCTCTTTAGGTCTTCTGCCCATTATTTATTTATTTATTTATTTTTATATTGAGTTGTAAGTGCAGTTTGTGTATTTTGGAAATTGATCCCTGGTTGGTTGCATCATTTGCAAATATTTTTTTTCTAGTCCGTAGGTTTTCTTTTCCATTTTGTTTATGGTTTTCTTTGCTGTGCAAAAGCTTTTAAGTTTAATTAGGTCCCATTTGTTTACTTATTTATTTATTTATTTATATTTTTTTTGCGGTACGTGGGCCTCTCACTGCTGTGGTCTCTTCCGTTGCGGAGCACAGGCTCCGGACGCGCAGGCTCAGCGGCCATGGCTCACGGGCCCAGCCGCTCCGTGGCATGTGGGATCTTCCCGGAGTGGGGCACGAACCCGTGTCCCCTGCATCGGCAGGTGGACTCTCAAACACTGCACCACCAGAGAAGTCCCTCATTTGTTTATTTTTGTTTTTATTTCCATTACTCTAGGAGATGGATCAAAAAAATATTGCCGTAATCTCTCTCTTTTTTATAACCTCACATTGCAGGGTGGTTTATATCCTCCAAGGATATAGACAGTTTCTCAGTGATAATACTCGTGTTGATGCCCTGCCTGTAGATGCTATCACTACCCTTTATAACTCACCTCCTCATCCATCTGCATACAAATTGCAGATTAATTTTGTCTTTCCAGACATGTGGTACATTCTATTGGCTGTCTGTTCAATAAACATTACCTCTTTTTCTTTGCTAATAGAAATGTGATTAAGAATAGCAAAATGTCTAGTACAGAGTATAAATCATGATAGGTGTGGTCTAATTAATGACAACCTGTTCTCCCTTGACAGTGATTCGTCTAGGCTAGTTGCGTGACAGTTTTGGCCACAGAGATGCAATCAATTTTATGCTGGGAACATGGGAATATATTTCCCCCTAAGAAAGAGAAAGCTGTGTAAAGAGAAGTTTATTGTTCTGATGTGTGAGGATATAAAGCCATAAGACAGATGTCACCACATCAAGGAAGACAGAGTAGAAGAATGTTAAGGCCGGGGAATGTCTACTTCTGGACTTCTTAAATAAAAAATAAATGCTCTATGGCATAAGCTGCTATTAATTGGGTATTTTGTTATTGGTTACAAATTCATTCTAAATCACGTTATGTTACTTCTCCGCAAATGTTAGGGGATTCCCATTAGTAAATGAAATGTCAACCCTCTACCCTGGCATCATTTCACATGAGTCCTCAATATATACATTCAACACCCCAGTCAAATTTGCCTTTTTTTGACCATCCATTCAAAATTTTTTTTTTGTCAGTGTCCATTTGCTTTATAAGTCCTTCAACCTGGAATGTCTTCTTTCTTCCAAGAGCCTTCATCTACCTAAATTCTCAAGGTCCATGCTCAAATTCCAACTTCCCTTAGGTCGTCTATAATTGCTCACACACACAATAAGTCACATAATATGTACACAGATATATATTTTGTATATAATATATGTATGTATATATATATATATATATATATATATATACATTTTTTGCCCCATTCAGCACTTATTATCCTGTCTTCTCATAATAGTAATCGACATTCTTTTGAAACCATTCCTCTACTATCATTAGCTTATGTACATGTGACATATATTTAAGCCAAGCAACACCATCCATCCTCCCCCTCCCCTTCAACCTAGCCATATATTGATTCATAAATATCAGTATAACTTAATTGAGCCCCATGAGACTAGCCCAGAATGCTAGTTAGAAATTTTGGGGAAAAGATTCTTTTTTTTCAGGTAGAATTTAATTATATATAATAAATAAATAATAATATAAATTAATTATATATATAATATATTTTATATATATGCCTGGATCTGCTGGGAGCTACCACAGGTAAATAGTCTATCTACAAGTGAAGACTAAACAGGAAGAAGTAGAGCTATAATAGAGACCAGATTCCTATAACCACACTTGAGACTGAAGTTGATGGTACCATGTAAACTTTTACAGTTAAATGAGTCCACATTTTTTTTCTTTTTTTTTAAAAGTTATGTACACTTAAATCATATAGAATGAAAAGTGAGCCAGCCTCCAACAACTTACTCATTTGTTAGTTACTTTTCACATACTGAATTAAATAATAAATATCTGAGTATAACTCATTTCTTTTCCTAGTGTATAAACTTCCTAGGTATAGAGACAGTAAACCTGATCTTTCACTTGGCATATTTCTCTGCCTTTTATTTAGTAGACATACCATAAATAACTGCTGAATAGATATAAACTCTAAAATTCTGTATATCTTGAGATGACAGCCAATTTGAGATTTTTCTAAGAATTTCCTTAGATCATAGTCTCATACTCGAATAAAAGTGCAATTTTTCTTGTCACATGTTTGTACTCCATAACTGTTCAGGGAATTATGTGTATAACTTCTTCCCTTTCTTAGCCATAATTCATCCTTAACTGTGTTCTTTTGACTTATTGAAAAGCTAATAATTTCCTCCTTTTATGACTGGTCTGCAACTTTAAACTGCTCTAATGCTGAGTTTTTAATTTTTTTTTCATTTTTTATTCTCTCTCTCTCTCTCTCTCCCCTCCCCCCCCACTCTCCCCCTCTCTCCTCACCTCCCTCTCTAGCCATTGCTTAGTGATCTCAGTCTTATAGCTTTGAATACCATTTATATGCTGACAGTTCAAAAAATTTACATCTCCCAAATTTATATCTCCAGTTCAGACCTTCTCATGACTTTAACATATAAATACAGCTGTTTATATATTAAACTTGTAAGTCCAAAAAATGTTCCTGATCTTACCCCCATAAACCTACTTCTCTCACATTCTTCTTCAACTCATTTAACGGTAAATCTATATACTTCCAATTGCATAGATTAAAACCTTGAAGTTATCCTTGATTCCTTTTTTCCCTCACATTCCACTGCAAACCATTTGCATAACAATATATCCTAAGGCTAATCCCTTCTTACTGTTTCTACCATTACCCAAATCACCATTATCTCTCACATTGTTAAATTGTCTCCTGATTGATCTCCATTGCCTACTTCCTCCCATTGTGTTCTCTTCTCTACATAATAGTAAGAGTAAAATTGAAAAATGTAAACAGGTAAAATTAGCTCAAACCTCAGCATGACTTTGTCCCATAAATGTTAAGGAAATTTTTGTATAACTCCTTAATTTCTTACTTTATTTTACCTAAGTTGATAAAAATTTAACCCTAAATTAACTGATAGTAAAAATAATAAAAGTCAAAGTCCTTCTAAAGGTCTGTAAAAGCATTGGGTTTTCCACTGTCTGTCTGGTTTCATCTCTAAAGTTTCAGCCTCTTGCAAACTGCTCTCCAATTATTCTGGTCTGTTTGGTGTTTATGGAACACAGCAGACAACTTCTTGCATGGGAAATTTTACATTTGTTCTTCTCTCTGTTTGGAACGTTTTTCCCTCACTTACTCACATGACTTCTTTCCTCACCATCTTCAGATCTTTGCCCAAATGTCACTATCCAGGAGATGGTTGTTCTGACGGTCAAAATGATACCCACTCTACTCCAACCACTCTTTCACCCTTTTCTTCCTTTATCTCTGTAGCACTTATGAACCACTGATTCTCTCTCTCTCACTCTCACTCAGTCCCTTCCTACACACCCTGTCCTCTTTCTCTTCTTCATTTATCTATTCCTAGTCCTGAGAATGATGCATGACACAAAGTAGACTTTCAATACATACTTGTTTAAAGAAGGAGTGCATGGACTCTAAGATTTATGACTTTATTTTTAAATGACTTCTAATATTGATCATTTATAATGTTGCACAGTGAAGAAGGGTTTTACATGTTTAAAATTGTCCTTTACTGTCCTCATATTCTCTATATAGAATACTGATGCCTCACCTGGAGAAAATCCTTGTTTCTTCATATTCATTTTAGTCAGCCTAGGTAACCTCTTTCTACAACTTAAAATTGTCGTCAAAAACTTCTATGGCTATAGTATACTTCTCCATTTATTATGTACTTTTAAAGAAAATCATATTCCATGCCATTTTAAAAATTAATTAAAAATTTATTACAGTATAATATATGTAACATAAAAATTACATTTCAACTATTTTTAAGAGTATAGTTCAGTGACATTAGGTATATTCATACTGATGTGCAAACATCACCGCCATCCATCTCCAGAACGTTTCCACCTTCCTTAACTGAAATTCTATCCCTTATACACGAAGTCCCCACTTTCCACTCCCCCAGTCCATGGCAACACCACTCTACTTTCTGTCTCTCTGAATTTGTCTACTTTAGATACCTCATATAAATGAAATCATGCAGTGTTTGTCCTTTTGTGACTGGCATATTTAACGTAGCATAATGTCTTCAACATTCATTCATGTTGTAGCATATGTCAAAATTTCCTTTCATTTTAAGGCTGAATCATACTACTTTGAATATATATATATATATATATATATATATATATATATATCACATTTTGTTTATCTATTCATCTGTCAGTGGATACTTGCTTCTACCTTGGTGATTATAAATAATGCTACTGTGAGTGTGAGTGTACAAATATCTGTTTGAGTCCCTGCTTTCACAACTTTTGGGTATGTACCCAGGCATGGTATAGCTGAATCATATGGTAATTTTATTTTTAAATTTTGTAGGAATTGCTGTACCATTTCCCATGATGGCTGCACCATTTTACATTCCCACCAGCAATGTACAAGGGTTCTAATTTCTCCACATATTCATAAACAGTTGGGTTTTTTTCCTTTAAAAAAAATAGACATCCTAATGGGTTTGTGATACCTCCTTATGGTTTGGTTTGCATTGCCCTTATGATTAGTGATGTCAAACATTTTTTCATATGCTTATTGGCCATTTGTGCATCTGTTTTGAAGAAATGTCTATTCAAGTCATTTGCCCATTTTTTAAATTGGATTTTTTTTTTCTTTTTTTCATTGTTGTTTAATTGTAGCAATGTAAAAAAATGTATTCTGGATATCAAGCACTTATCAGATACAGCATTTGCAAATATTTTTCTGCCATTCCATGTGTTATGTTTTCACTCTTTATAGTCTTTTGACACACAAAAGTTATAAATTTCGATAAAGTCCAATTTGTCTATTTTTTCTTTTATTACTTGTGCTTTTGGAGTCATAAAATGTTATCATAGTCAACACAAAAACCTGTGCATGGAGGTTTATAGCAGCTTCATTTATAATCGTCAGAACCTGAAAGCAACAAAGATGACCTTCAGTAGATGAATGGATAAGTAAGCTATGGTACATCCAGACAATGGAATACTATTAAGCACCAAAAAGAAATGAGCTATCAAGTCATGAAAGGACGTGGAGGAAGCTTACATGCATACTGTTAAATGAAAGAAGCCAGTCTGAAAATGCTCTCTACTGTATGATTCCAACTGGACAAGGCAACACTATGGAAATAGTAAAGATCAGTGGTTGCCTGTGGTAGCTGGGATGAAAGATGAATAAGTAGAACACAGAAGATTTTTAGGGTAGCTAAAATACTCTGTATGATTTTATAATAATGGATATATGCCATTATATTGTTGTCTAAACCCATGCAATGAATGACACCAAGAGTGAACCCTAGGATATTGACTGTTAACTCTGGGTGATTGTGATATGTCAATGTAGGTTCATCCGTGGAAAGTAAGTAAGTATGTAAGTAAGTAAATAAATAAATAAATATATACACCGCCGTCTGGTAAATGAGGTTGACCAAGGGTGAGGTTGTGCTTGTGTGGCGGGAGCAGGTATATCTCTCTACCTTCTTCCTAATTTTCTTGTAAAACTAAAACTGTTGTAAAAATCTTAAAAAAGATATCAGAGCTAAATCCAAAATTATGAAATATCTTCCTATTTTTTCTTCTAAGAGTTCATAAGCATAGTTTTAAAGCTCTTATATTTATGTCTTTGGTCCATTTTAGTCAATTTTTGTTTATGGTGTAAGGTGAGCATCCCTTTTTTTTTTTTTTTTTTTTTTTGCATGTGGATATCTAGTTTTCCGATCACCATTTGTTGAAAGGACTATCCTTTCACCACTAAATGATCTTGGCACCCTGGTTTAAAATCATTTGACTATATGTGTTTCTGGGTGCTCTATTCTATTCTACTGATCTATATGTCTGTTTTTATGCTACGCTATTTTTATTACCATAGCTTTGTAGTAAGTTTTGAATTCAGGATGTGTGAGATCTCCAGGTTTGTGCTTTTCAAGATTGTTTGACTATCCAGGGTCCTTTGAGATTCCATATGAATTTTAGGATGGATTTTTCTGTTTCTGCAAAAACACCATTGAGATTTTCATAGTATTGCATTGAATCTAGAGATCAGTTTAGGTAGTATTGACATATTAGCAATATTAAGTCTTCCAGTTTATGAAATGGGGTATCTTTCCATTTATTTGTTTCTTCTTTAATTTCTTTTAGCAAAGATTTGTAGTTTTCAGCATACAAGTCTTTAGTTTCTTTGGTTATATTTGTTTCTAAGTATTTTATTCTATTTGATGGTATTTTAAATGGAATTATTTTCTTAGTTTCCTTTGTGAATTGTTCATTGTTAATATATAGAAATATAGTTGATTTTTGTGTGTTAATTTTTTTCCTGTAACTTTGCTGTACTTGTTTGTTGGTTCTAATGTTTTTTGTGTGTGTGTGTTCATGGAATTTTTTGTGTTTTCTACAGATAAGATCATGTCTTTTGTGAACAGAGATTAATTATACTTCTATCTTTCCAGTTTGTATGCTCTTTATTTCTTTTTCTTGCTTAATTTCTCTCACTAGGACTTCTAGAACTATGTTGAATAGGAGTAGCAAAAGCAGGCATCCTTATCTTGTGTCTCGTCTTAGAGAAAAAACTTTATCTTTCACCACTGAGTGTGATATTAGGTGTGGGAATGTTTTTCTTGAGTTTCTTTGAGATAAAATTTACATACAGTGAGATGTACAAACCTTAAGTGTACAATTAGATGAATTTTGGCAACTATAACACCCATGTAATCCATACCCCTTTGAAGATATAAGGTAATTCCATTACTCCAGAAATATTCCTTGTTTTACCTACTCAGCCTATCCCACCTCCTTCCCTATTAGAGGGCAAATTCTGTTTTGATTTTTTTCACTGTAGGGTACATTTACCCCTTCTAGAATTTCATTAGTATAAATGGAGTTGTACTGTAAAACTCCATTGTGCCCAACTTCTTGATTTAGCATAATATGTGATATTTATGTATGTTTTTACATGTATCAGAAGTTCACTCTTTTTCTTTGATTGTTAACATTCCAGTGTATGAACATATTATATATAGCTTATTTATTTTCTTACTGATGGAAATTTGGATTGTTTCCCTTGTTTTGCTATTATGAGTAGACAGCCTTCTATGAATCTTTGTGACTATATTCATGAACATAAATTTTCTGACCCCTTGAGTAAATACCTAAGAGAGAAATTTCTGGATTAAAGGGTAAATGCATATTTAATTTTATAAGAAATTTCTTCTCCAAAGCAGTTGCACAGTTTTGCACATCTGCTGACCGTGTGTTAGACTTGTGGTTGATCCACACCCTTGCAAACATTTGGTGGTGTTACTCAATATTTTTAATTTTAGCCATATTGATGGGTGTGTATTGGTGTTGCATTGTGTTTTTTTAAATTTTTTATTTATTTTATATTTTTTTGCGGTACACGGGCCTCTCACTGTCGTGGCCTCTCCCACTGAGGAGCACAGCCTCCGGACACACAGGCTCAGTGGCCATGGCTCATGGGCCTAGTCACTCCGTGGCATGTGGGATCTTCCCGGACCGGGGCACGAACCCGTGTCCCCTGCATCGGCAGGCGGACTGTCAACCACTGCGCCACCAGGGAAACCCTGCATTGTGTTTTTAATTGTATTTCCTTGATGGTTAATTGCCTTAAGAACTTTTTATATGTTTATTGGCTATTTATCATTCTTTTTGATATTTTGTTCATCTAACTTTTAATTAATATAATTATTGATATGGTTGGTCTACAGTTTCATTATTTGTTTTCTATTTGTACCATACATTGATTTTAATGATTGAACAGAGGATGAATAAAAAAACATTTATTGTGAGTTAATCAAATGTATGGTATTCCTATTGGCTTTTTAAGCTAATTTCTCTCTCTCTCTCTCTGTGTGTGTGTGTGTGTGTGTGTGTGTGTGTGTGATTGTTTCCTCTTGGTTTTCAGTATGCATTATTGCTGATTATATTACTTCAAATAAATTGTAAGACCCTTGAAACAATGTATTTTCCACTGAATTTGGTGTTGTGTCATATGAAATTAATTTACATATATTATAAGTCTCAAAATAAAGTGTTATATATATTTTTTTTTTGTGGTACGTGGGCCTCTCACTGTTGTGGCCTCTCCCGTTGCGGAGCCCAGGCTCCAGACGCGCAGGCTCAGCGGCCATGGCTCACGGGCGCAGCCACTCTGCGGCATGCGGGATCTTCCTGGACCGGGGCACGAACCCGTGTCCCCTGCAACGGTAGGCAGACTCTCAACCACTGCGCCACCAGGGAAGCCCTATAACTTTTACTTTATACAGTTATATGTGTTTTAAGGAAATAGGGAAAAGTGTAATCTTTTACACTTTTATCCACATATTTATATTGTTCTTTTTCCCTTCCCATATATTGGAGTTTTCATATTGGTCACTTTCAGTCTGAATAACATGAATTTGCTTAGTTTCTTTCCAATCTGAAAATGCTTTTATTTCAGATTCACATTTGAAGGAATTTTTTCACTTGATACAGAATTCTGAGTTGACAATTTTTAAATTTTTTTACTTCAGCACTTTTAATATTTTGTTCTTTCCTCTCTGGCCTACACTGTTTCTGATTAGAAGTCAATAGTCACTTATGTCATTGTTTTCATATGTAATGAGTTGTTTTTCTTGCTGCTTCCAATGTTTTACCTTGATTTATGATTTCTGGCTATTAGAGTGTGATGTATCCAGATGTGTTTTATTTCTATTCATTCTGTTTGGGATTTGCTGACCTTCCTGGATCTTGAAGTTTATGTTTTTACCAAATTTTGGACAGTTTGAAGATATCATTTCTTCAAATCTTCTTTCTGTCTCATTGTCACTTTGTCTACACCTGTGACACCATTTATATTTATGTTATACCACTTGATTTTGTCTCCCAGATCTTTGAGCCTCTGTCTGTATGTATTTTTTTCTTTTCATTCTTGTGGACTGGATAATCCTTTCTCTTCCGGTGTTTCCAAGCTGTATTTAACCCATTTATTAACCACCCCCCTTTTTCTTTTTCATTTCAAATATTTTAACTTTCAGGTCCATCTGTCCCTTTCTTATGGCCATAAATTTATTTAAGCTTCTGAATATATATAAATATATACATGTTGTTTACCAATTCCAACATCTAGGCCTTCTTCTTTTTAAAAATTAATTAATTTTTGGTTGTGTTGGGTCTTCCTTGCTGCTTGTGGGCTTTCTCTACTCGTGGTGAGTGGGGGCTACTCTTCATTGCAGGTGCGCAAGCTTCTCATTGCAGTGGCTTCTCTTATTGCCAAACACGGGCTCTAGGCACATGGGCTTCAGTAGTCGTGGCTCGCGGGCTCCAGAGCGCAGGCTCAGTAGTTAGGGCGCACGAGCTTAGTTGCTCCGTGGTATGTGGGATCTTCCCAGACCAGGGCTCAAACCTGTGTCCCCTGCATTGGCAGGTGGAGTCTTAACCACTGCACCACCAGGGAAGTCCCCATCTAGGGCTTCTTATGGTCAGTTTCTGTTGCCTTCTTTTGGAGAGTGTTAAGTTTTATCCTTGCAGGCATTAATTTACTAGTGAATAAGCTTATCTTTTTGAAGCATTTTAAAAGATTTGTTATTGTGAGTCTTTATTTGTCATTATTCTAGGATTAGTCTGGGACTTACTGGGTATCAGCTGAATACCAAGAACATTGAGCAAAGACCTTTCATTTTGGCTGGACTTCTATGTCTCTTAGCCATGCAGAGATGCTGAAATCTCTACTTAGCCCACAGCTCCCAGCAGCTATTCTCTTCCAGGCCTTGCAGAGTCTCACTCAAAAAGCACGCAACTTAATATTTGACCAACAAAGGAAGGGGAATTGCACTTAGATTTCTGGGGCTCCTTCTCTATTGAGCTCCCTTCTGTCTGGTATCTTAACGCACAACTTCCAGTAAGCATAGTAGTCCATATCTGCAGTCTGTGTTTTCTCAGTTTAGCAAGACTACTGTGCTCTGCTTATCCTTTTCTTTCTTCTGTTCTAGAAACTGCCTCCAGACATAGAGCCAGGGCCATTGTGGGGCTTATTCCACATATTCCCACACTCTCAGTGATTGCAATCCTGTGTCCCTTTTGTAGAATGTTTACAAACAGTTGCCTCATACAGTTTTCTGTTTTATTTTTGGATGGCTAGGCTAGTATCAGTCACTCCTCTATTGCTAGGACCAATGTCAAATTATATTTTTAGTTATCCCACATAGACTACAAACCTTTGGGGAAACACTAAATAATTGTCTGTTTCTTACAATCTAGGCTTCTCCCCTTAATTACTTTTCTGTGTGTATTTCAAAGATATGAAGCAAAACAATAGCTTGGTAATGAGAAGACCTTCTAACAACATCTCATGTGCTATTTGAATATGACATATGGCTTTTCCAAATTAAACATACTGTAAAGCAGTAGAGAATTTAAAGAATCTTTTATTCAATAAAAAGTCAATTGCCTTCCTGTATATCAGCAGTGAACAGGTAGAATTTGAAATTAAAAACACAACACCATTTATATTAGCACTCCCCAAAATGAAATACTTAGGTATTAATCTAACAAAATAAGTACAAGATATATGTGAGAAAAATTACAAAACTCTGAATGAAATCAAAGAACAAGAATAATGGAAAGATATTCCATGTTCATGGGTAGGAAGACACAATATTGTTGAGATGTCAGTTCTTCCTAGCTTGATCTATAGATTCAATGCAATCCCAATCAAAATCCCAGGAAGATACTTTAGGATATTGACAAACTGATTATAAAGTTTGTATAGAAAAGCAAAGAACCCAGAATAGCCAATTAATGTTGAAGGAGAAGAGCAAAGTTTGAGGACTGATGCCATCAAATTTCAAGACCTACTATGAAGCTACAATAATCAAGACATGAAGAGCCTAGGGATCAGGCAGGAATAAAGGCACAGACCTACTAGAGAATGGACTTGAGGATATGGGGAGGGGGAAGGGTAAGCTGTGACAAAGTGAGAGAGAGCTATGGACATATATAAGAATGTTTACAAACAGTTGCCTCATACAGTTTTCTGTTTTATTTTTGGATGGCTAGGCTAGTATCAGTCACTCCTCTATTGCTAGGACCAATGTCAAATTATATTTTTAGTTATCCCACATAGACTACAAACCTTTGGGGAAACACTAAATAATTGTCTGTTTCTTACAATCTAGGCTTCTCCCCTTAATTACTTTTCTGTGTGTATTTCAAAGATATGAAGCAAAACAATAGCTTGGTAATGAGAAGACCTTCTAACAACATCTCATGTGCTATTTGAATATGACATATGGCTTTTCCAAATTAAACATACTGTAAAGCAGTAGAGAATTTAAAGAATCTTTTATTCAATAAAAAGTCAATTGCCTTCCTGTATATCAGCAGTGAACAGGTAGAATTTGAAATTAAAAACACAACACCATTTATATTAGCACTCCCCAAAATGAAATACTTAGGTATTAATCTAACAAAATAAGTACAAGATATATGTGAGAAAAATTACAAAACTCTGAATGAAATCAAAGAACAAGAATAATGGAAAGATATTCCATGTTCATGGGTAGGAAGACACAATATTGTTGAGATGTCAGTTCTTCCTAGCTTGATCTATAGATTCAATGCAATCCCAATCAAAATCCCAGGAAGATACTTTAGGATATTGACAAACTGATTATAAAGTTTGTATAGAAAAGCAAAGAACCCAGAATAGCCAATTAATGTTGAAGGAGAAGAGCAAAGTTTGAGGACTGATGCCATCAAATTTCAAGACCTACTATGAAGCTACAATAATCAAGACATGAAGAGCCTAGGGATCAGGCAGGAATAAAGGCACAGACCTACTAGAGAATGGACTTGAGGATATGGGGAGGGGGAAGGGTAAGCTGTGACAAAGTGAGAGAGAGCTATGGACATATATACACTACCAAATGTAAAATAGATAGCTAGTGGGAAGCAGCCGCATAGCACAGGGAGATCAGCTCAGTGCTTTGTGACCGCCTGGAGGGGTGGGATAGGGAGGGTGGGAGGGAGGGAGATGCAAGAGGGGAGAGATATGGGAACATATGTATATATATATAACTGATTCATTTTGTTGTAAAGCAGAAACTAACACACCATTGTAAAGCAATTATACTCCAATAAAGATGTAAAAAAAAAAATAATCAAGACAATGTGGTATTGCTGAAAGATTAGACAAATAGATCAGTGAAACAGAATAGAGAGACCAGAAATAAACCCACATAATATGTAGTCAACTCATGTTTGACAAAGAAGAAAAGGCAGTATGATAGAGCAAATATGGTCTTTTTGACAAATGGTGCTATAACAACTAGAGATCCAAATGCAAAAAAGAAAAAATGAATCTGGACACAGGCCTTATACCCTGCACAAAAATTAAAATGTATCACAGACCTAACTGTATGATGCAAAACTATAACACTTCTGGAAGATAACATAAGAGAAAATCTAGATGACCATGGATATGGTGATGCCTTTTTAGATATATCACCAAAGACATGATCCATGAAAGAAATAATTGATAAGCTGGACTTCATTAAAATTTAAAACTTCTGCTCTGTGAAAGACAAATTTCAAGAGAATGAGAAGAAAACATACAGACTAGGAGAAAATATTTGCAAAAGACACATCTGATAAAGGACTATTATCCAAAATGTACAAAGGATTCTTGAAACTCAGCAAGAGGAAATCAAACAACTTGATTCAAAAACAAGTCAAAGACCTTAACAGACATTTCACCAAAGAAGATGTATAAATGGCAAGTAAGCATATAAAAAGATGTTCCACATCATATGTCATCAGGGAACTGCAAATTAAAACAACAAGATACCATTTCACACATTTTAGAATGGCCAAAATCTGGGACACTGATGACACCAAACACTTGTGGGCATGGGGAGCAATAAGAACTCTCAAAAATTGCTGGTAGGAATGCAAAATTGTATAACCACTTTGGAAGACAGTTTAGCAGTTTCTTACAAAACAAAACATATTCTTACCATACGATCCAGCAATCATGCTCCTTGGTATATACTCAAAGGATTTGAAAATGTATATCCACACAAAATCCTGCACATGATGTTAATAGCATCTTCGTTCATGACTGCCAAAACATGGAAACAATCAAGATGCCCTTCAGTAGGTGAAATGATAAATCATGGTAAATCCAGATAATGGAATACTATTCAGTACTAAATGGAAATGAGCTATCTAGCTATGAAAAGACATGGAGAAACCTTAAATGCATATTACTAAGTGAAAAAAGCCAATATGAAAAGACTACTAATATATAATTCCAACTATATGACATTCTGGAAAATGCAAAAATATGGAGACAGTAAAAAGCTAGGTGATTGCCATGGTTTGGTGGGGGGGTGGGGTGAGATGAATAACTAAATCAGAGGATTTTTAAGGCAGTAAAAATACTCTGTATGATACCATAATAATCTATCAGGTTGGCCAAAAATTCATTGGCCATAATATTTTATGGAAAAACCTGAAAGGACTTTTTGGCCAACCCAATATATGTGTCATTATTCATTTGTCCCAAACCCATAGAATGTATACCACTAAGAATGAACTCTAATGTAAACTGTGGACTTTGGCTGATAATGATGTGTCAATGTGGGTTCATCAATTGTAACAAATATACCACTCTGTTGGAGGGTGTTGAAAATGGGGGAGGTCGTGTATGTTTGGGGACAGGGGTAAATGGAAGATCTCTGTACGTTCCCCTCAACTTTGCTGTGAACCTTAAACTGCTTGAGAAAAATAAAATGTTAATAAGAATTTATTTGAAAAAAAACACAAAGGAGACAACCTTTAACATTTTAAAAAGAGAAAAAGTGATATTTACTACTGTTCCAGTATGAATGTAATTTAATATCATCAGTAGAATTAATCTAATCTCCCAACTTAATATTTCTTTCATATGATATACTGACCCTTTCACAAAAGTCAAATGACATTTACTAAGAGGTATACTAATTTAGGGGTTATGGGCTCCATCATCTATCCAGTAGACAGTAAGAAATCTGTCTAATCTTTATACAATCAACCACTGTCTTGCAGCCATCCTTTAAACACCTAAGAGACCTGAGGCAAGTTGCTTAATCTTTCTAGATCTCCATTTCCTTATCTGTACCAAGGGGAATAATGAGATATTATATTATAAGATTATTGAAAGATGTTGTTATACTTAATCTTTATTATATTTAATGTGAAAATCATTTAAAGTCATGTAATTTTAAGGTGGTTACAATTTCTATTCTCTTTCTGATAATCTTATGCCCTTCACTATAGTCTTGGTGCTTGGGTGATGTGGGTTCTTTTAAAGATGCTGACATGTGTCTACAGTAGTCTTTTGGCATATACTTAGTTGTCCTCTTACCTACTCCCACCCTTCAAGCCTTATATTTCTTTTCTAATTAATAGTTTTACCCATTTTTGATTAGGTATATATTTATCACTGTGTAACAAATCACTTTAGAACTTCGTGGCTTAAGTTCTTAAAGAGACAATAGTCATTATTTCCCACAATATTGTGCATCAGTAATTTGATCAGGGCTCATCTGGGGAACTGGGCATTGTTTGCCTGTGTGGTGTCTCAGTGCTCTGTCATATGGCCTCTCTCTCTTTCTGCTGTGCTCTAGCATTGACCTCCTTAGAGCATGAATGGGCTCTGAGAGAGTTTCAAGAAAAGCTGCCCCAGGTTTGCCTTTGTTTGCATCATGATTTCTGCTGTACTGTAGGCCAGTGTAAGTCATATGGTCTGGCTCCAAGTCAACGTCTAGAGTGGCTTATAAAGGCATGAATACCAGGAGTTATGGTCCATAGAGGTTCGCTAATGAAAATACAGTTGACCTGTGAACAATGCAGGTTTGAACTGCATGGGTGCACTTATATGTGGATATTTTCCAGTAGTAAATACTATAGTACTAGTTGGTTTGTGGTTGGTTGAATTCACAGATGCAGAGGAACCGTGTGGATATGGAGGGCCAACTATGAGTTATATGCAGATTAACTCCAGTGATGCTCATGGGTCATCTGTAATCTGCATAGTGGCTATGATGGGAATTAAATAGTGTGAAAGTTGATAGTTTTCATAAAGCCTCTTATGATGTAACTCAGGAACTCTCAAATTATTGAGATTAACTCCAAAAACATCCAAAGATCCAATGGTAGCAACTTATGAAACATTGATATAGTTCATTGTGTTAATTAGAACATGGTATATTCTTGCAACTTTTGAGAAAGTACATGGAAAAAATGAATCACAATTAGTAGGAAGCTATCTTTCTCCTCCCTTAAAGAGTGAGATACTCTGGAAAGAATCTTAGAGAATTCTGGTATTGGTTCTATTAAATTTTTATGGTTTATGGGAAAGTATTTTCTAGATCTCTTTTTTCTAAAATTAGACATTTGGACTGATCGTCACCATGAGCACTTCCATGTTCATGTGTCTCTTGGTCTTAGTGGAAATACCTAAGGTGTTTTGAAAAGTCTTACAATCTTCCTCAGGCAGTAGTATTGGGAAATGGTACTTTTTGATTTTCTTTTACTTTTCTGTGAAATGCTTATTTTGCTTTCACCAGCCTTTGCATGCAATAAGCGTCTAGCCAGAATTGGTCTTACTCAAAGGCAAACAGTTATTTACCTATTTAATTTTGAGTGGCTGTACTCAGACAAAAATAAGTGTTCTCATCAAAAGTCATTCACCCAATCATTCCACCATTCTTCTATTGATCCGTCAATTTATCTATCCATCAGTTTACTGAATAATTACTAAACATAAGAAAATTCCATAATGAATGTATTAAGGGTTACTATGGGGTCTTAAAATTGATGATTGTAGTAATTTTATTCAGCTATAAAAATGTTTTAAAATATTGTAAATATAATTTGGAATTTGTGCTCTTCAGATCTCAGTCTTGTGCTAGGCTACTTCATATGTTTGTGATACTTGCCTGCCCCTATGCAAACCTTAGTTTAAGGTATTATTATCTGTCAAAAAGGAGACATAGATGTAGAGTTCAGACATATGGACACAGGGGGGAAGGAGAGGATGGGATGAATTGGGAGATTAGGATGGACATATGTACACTACCGTGTGTAAAATAGATAGCTAGTGGGAAACTATGGTATAGCACAGGGAGCTCAGCTTGGTGCTCTTTGATGACCTAGATGGGCGGGATGGGGGGGTGGGAGGGAGGTCCAAGAGGGAGGGGATATAGGTATACATATAGCTGATTCATTTCATTGTACAGCAGAAACTAACGCAACATTGTAAAGCAATTTTACTACAATCAAAAAAAGTAGTATATTGTTAAGAATCTATTCTGTCAGTCTTTATTAGGAAGTGAAGCTGGGCCTCTAAACAGAGATTTGAAGAGGAGTGTGGCTTTTAGTCCTGTAAGGAGCAAATATCCTGGTGAGCTGGTGTTGAGGTCAGGGAAGGTCAAAGATAAAATAAACTCTGGATATTTAAGTGATACTTGATTTTTTCTTTTTAATTTGGTAAACCATTGATAACTTAGGTAAAACATATAAAAGAAAAGAATTGTCATTTATTTAGGGGAGGGGGAATTAAAATTTAACACAACTTACTGGTGTTTAAAACAAAGGTAATCATTTACTCAGAACAGGGCCATGGATTCTGCAAAATTATCTGTATATATGTTTCAAATTATTTGTATATAATTGTTACATTAACTGTAACTACTTCATTTTCCAAATGTATTTTTATTTTCTGTCCCTCTTATTTAAGCCTTGTCTCTGACAATACTTTTTATTTCAGTGAAATAATGGAAAGAATTATATGAAAATGTTGTATATAAGTCAATCTCAATCTCCCAATTCATTCCACCCGCCACCCCTTTTCCCCTTGATACTATGTATAAAATAGATAACTAATGAGAACCTACTGTATAGCACAGGGAACTCTACTCAATGCTCTGTGGTGACCTAAATGGGAAGGAAATCCAAGAAGAGGGGATATATGTATATGTATAGCTGATTCACTTTGCTGTACAGTAGAAACTAACACAACATTGTAAAGCAACTATACTCCAATAAAAATTTTTATAAAAAGATTTGTATGAAAATGAACAAATTGTGTGAGGTTGACTCTAGAATTCAAGGTAGACTCATTAGGCAGGCATGATTAATGATGGTGCCTTTATTATCTTATAAAGAATGGGATAAAATTTCAAAATTAAACTCATACTCATGTGATATCCTAAAACAGGCCCTAAGAAACATATACCTTGATGATATTCTAAGATCTGCATTCAGTTGCATTAAAGACTTTCAAAAAAAGGAGTAGAAAACATTGAACATTTTTCCAAGATGAGCAATTGAAAGAGTGGTAGCTTAACGGCCAATAGCCAAATTGTTTTAGCAGGGCTGCCTTATACATTTGCCCCTTACGGATTCCTGGGGCCTGCTAGCTTTTCAAGAGCCTTTGAAAATATTGGAGACCTAAAAGTTATTGGTTCCCCAATACAGAAAGAAAATAGTCCATTTAAAATAGATTAATATTAAAGATGCACAAAATGCTGCAATTTCATGTAGTCATTTGCAGTACAAACCAAACCAATAGCATACAAACCATCTACTTTTACATGGTTATATAGAAACAGTATTAAGTGAGGATGTGCATACATTTTGACGTGTGATACTATGGGGGGGGACATCACAAATAATAGCCTATAGCCTAAGAAGTTAAAATTTCTCTCATTCTTTTTCTCTCCATTGTTCTCTCTCTTTCCCCTTCCTCTATTTATTACTCTTACAAACATCCTCCTTTTTTATGCTTTTCTCATTTTTCCACCCCACTCTCATTTAGGCAACTGGTTGAACGCAAAGCAATTCTATACTTTGTAAGATAGATAGCGAGGGATTTTTCACTCATGAAGAATAAAATCATTACAAATTGCTTTGAGCTTAAGAAAATAAATACCATGGCCAGTTTTTCAATGTTCTACATCCATTAAAGACTGATTTTATCTAAGTTCCTTTCTGTAAACCATTCTCTTATTGGATCACGTATTCTATTAAAGGGCACATGAGTGAGTGCTGCTGTTGCTTTCTTAATGATATCTACTCATCATTTGGATTTTTGCAAGTATTTTCAGGATAGTTAAGACTTTAAAAGCAGAAACATATTATTTCATTTGCTACTACTGAGAGCTTTTGGGAAATGACAAAAAAAGTGTATTCTCATATTTTGCTGAGAGCTTCATTCAGAGATTTAGTTTACATTTTTGTTTCTAAACATAGAAATGAGAAGTGAAATATTTACTTTTAAGAATAAATAATTTGATAAGAGCAATCAGTAGAAAAGTACTTTATCAGGAGAGCTTTTACTTTAAGATTCCTTGAGAAACATTCTAGACTTAACCATGCAAACTGAGTTCATACTGCTGTAAAAGTGACAATTACTTCTGTCACTTCAATAATTTCAATATTATGAGAAACACTTATTCTAAACTTGGCATGATTTATTGTTAGTCAAATGTAGCTAAGTGTAATATTATACAAATTTTGAGTTATGATTCTTTATTTCTATATCTCAAAATATAAAATTTCTGGTTACACTTGTACTTTATAGCTGTTGTTCAACATCATTCGCAAACTTTATTTCCTAATGATAGATAGGGTATCTTCATTTGACATGCTACCGAGATGGGTTATCTCTAATAATTTACATGCTTTAATTAGATCATATGCTCAGTGAACATGATATGAAATAATCTTCAGTTTAATTTTTGATGTTACAGTCACTTCATTGAATGAGATATTCATTGCATTTGCACACAGTTTGCTTACATTGAGTAAGCAGGTGATAGTGTGGCTTAAAACTCTTTAGTAAATCATAGCCATGTGACTGTATTCAATTAGAGCATGATTGCATAATTTTGGAGATAAATGGACTTCTCTGGGGAATTTTTAATTCCCTAAGAATTAAAGGAAGAACAGTTATCATTATATACCAAGTCAAATGGACCTAAACTGAGATCTCTTTAAATATGTGGAGATAAACTGATACCCTTTTATGATAAAAATGGGTTTGGTTTGATTGGTTACATGACTGACAATGGATAGGAGGAGTCAAGTGTGATATAACAGTGGGACCTCAAGGATGACTTGAATAATATATACTCCAGATACAGCAGGGTGCAGAGATCAGACTTGGACTTGGTGTTTTCATTCGTTGATTAATCTGTCACTAACACAGTAATGTCTCTGAGCCTCAGATTTACAAATCCATTGAATAGAAATTATAATATTTATTTCATAGGATTGTTGAAAGGATCAAAAAATGGATGTAACAAATGTTATAAATATATGAAACGCTATTTGTTATGAGAAGCAGTGTTGTCAATTAGGAGCCACATGACATAATGTGTACAAAGTATTTAGCAATAGTGTGTGCTGAATGAAGCATTATAAGCACGATGTAGAATAATAATCAGTATTATATTAATCTTAAAATGCAAGCTGAGTAGTAATAAACCAAGAATACATGATTACTGGATTTCTTTCCCTCCTTCAGTTCGCCCTTCTCCAAAAGAATTAAAAATACGTCAGGAAAAAAGTATACATATAAAATTGAATGTAAGCCTTTTCTGTTAATCTTACTTATTTGACCATTAACTTCCTACTTCAATACATGTTAACTCTGCTGTATCATTTAGTAAAAGTTGAAATAGCTCATCTACACCTGTCATTCTCCCTTTCTGTCTCTGCCTCACCCCCTGCCCACCTCTCCTGGGAATTTAGGTAAGCATACTTCCTTTTTAGAATGGATATTTTCTTTTTTCTTTTTTCTTTTTTTTAACATCTTTATTGGAGTATAATTGTTTAACAATGGTGTGTTAGTTTCTGCTTTATAACAAAGTGAATCAGCTATACATATACATATATCCCCATATCTCTTCCCTCTTGCGTCTCCCTCCCTCCCACCCTCCCTATCCCACCCCTCTAGGTGGTCACAAAGCACCGAGCTG
The DNA here is from genome assembly GCF_000442215.2 of Lipotes vexillifer. Classification (NCBI taxonomy): domain Eukaryota; kingdom Metazoa; phylum Chordata; class Mammalia; order Artiodactyla; family Lipotidae; genus Lipotes; species Lipotes vexillifer. The sequence continues at coordinate 322,727 of NW_006790238.1, read as the reverse complement.
GTCTCCCTGTGCTATGCGGCTGCTTCCCACTAGCTATCTATTTTACATTTAGTAGTATATATATGTCCTGCCACTCTCTCACATTGTCTCAGCTTACCCTTCCCCCTCCCCATGTCCTCAAGTCCATTCTCTAGTAGGTCTGCATCTTTATTCCCGTCCTGCCCCTAGGTTCTTTGTAACTATTTTTTTCCTTAGATTCCATATATATGTGTTAGCATACGGTATTTGTTTTTCTCTTTCTGACTTACTTCACTGTGTATGACAGACTCTAGGTCTATCCACTTCACTACAAATAACTCAATTTCGTTCCTTTTTATGGCTGAGTAATATTCCATTGAATATATGTGCCACATCTTCTTTATCCTAGAATGGATATTTTCTTAATTGAACTACTATATAGCCTTGAGAATTATTTCCTGGATTTTCTTCTATAAAAACTACAAAAAAATTATTTTCAGGAAAGAGAACATTAATTTATTCATTCACCAAGTATTTACTTGTGTGTCTATTATGCATCAGGTATATGTTTGGAAATGAGTTTTCAAACAATCCAAGGAGGATTCAGTAATCCAGAACCATGGTGGGTTCTTTTCAGATGTAGGGAGAGATGAGATGCCTTAATAACTGCTCTGAAAGTTCACTCTCTGAAGAAAAGTAGTAGCAATATATTGTGTATTTATCACATATGTGAACATAAGATGTACA
>NW_006790238.1:296431-322012 GCF_000442215.2 Lipotes vexillifer | reverse complement strand
CAGGAATAGCACAAAGAATGAGAGGAAGGAATTGGAAATATATTTTGTACCTTACTTTATGTAAGGTAGTATAATATTATTTGAAAGTAGACTCTAATTAATTAAAGATATATATTTTAAACCCTAAGTCAATGACCAAGCACAATTTTTACACTGATATAAATAAAAGTCAATAGAATCTCAAAAAATGCTCAGTTAATTCAAAGGAAAGCAGAGAAAAGAAAAAAAGCAAATGGAAAAAGTAGATAACAGCTAGGTAGATGGTAAATTCTAATCAACCATATTAATCATCATATTAAATACACAAGATCTAAACACACTAATTTAAAGGCAAAGATTGCAAAATTGGGTTTAAAAAAGCATGGAGCAATTATATGTTGCCTACAGGAAACCTACTTTAAAAAGAAAGGCATACAGGGACTTCCCTGGTGACTCAGTGGTTAAGAATCTGCCTGCCAATGCAGGGGACACGGGTTCAATACGTGGTCCGGGAATATCCCATATGCTGCAGAGCAGCTAAGCCCGTGCACCAGAACTACTGAAGCCGGTGCGCCTAGAGCCTGTGTTCCACAACAAAGAGTAGCCCCCATTCACCACAACTAGAGAAAGCCTGCGCACAGCAATGAAGACCTAATGCAGCCAAAAATAAATAAATAAATTTATTTAAAAATAGGCTTACATAATTTATAGGTATAGGATAATAAAAGATATACTATACAAACACAAATTAAAATTAAGCCAGTGTAGCTATATTTATATCAGACAACATAACCTTCAGAGCAAGGAACATTATCAGAGATAATGAGGGTGATTGTGATAAAGGGTCCATTTTCCAAGAAGAAATAACAATTCTAAATATGTATGCACCAAGCTTCACTTTCAAAACATATGAAACAGACCAAAAAAAGAACATACATTTTACATCTACTAAAATACCTTAATTAAACAAAAAATGATCATACTAAGTGTTAGCAAGAATGGGGAGATATTGAAACTATTTCACATTGATGGTGGGAATATAAAATAGTACAATCATTTTGGAAAACAGTGTTTTAGTTACTTAAAAAGTTAAACATATGTTTTTAATATGATGCAGCCATTTCACATTTAGGTTTTAAACTAAAAGGATAGAAAACATATGTCTATACCAAGTCTTGTACACAAATGTTCACAGCAGTTTTATTTGGATTGCCAAAACTTGGAAACAACTTATACATTCATCTGAATGGCTTAACAAATTATGTAGAATACTCCTGAGCAGTAAAAGAAAATGAACTGTTGATACAGGATACAGCATGAATGAATCTAAAAATAATTTAGTTCAGTGAAATAAAAGAGCCAGAAAAAGAGAATAAATACCATCTTCTTCCTTTTGTATGAAATTCTAAAACTACAAACAATAAAAATTTTCAAAAATGCCAACTAATTTACAGTGACAGTATGCATATCAGTGTTTCCTTGAGGCAAATGGGAGAGAGGCAGTAGGAATGATTATAATGAAACATGAAGAAACTTTGGAGGTGATGGATATGTTCATTATCTTGATTGTAGTGATGGTTTCACAGTTGTCTATATGTAAAAACTTATGTGATTGTATACTGTACATGGGTGCAATTTATTATGTAAATTTTTCTCCAAAAAGTAAAAATATACCCAGTTATTTAGACTTTTCTAAATGCTTCATGTAGAACTAAGGCATAAATGTGTGAGGGGCCAGGACATGAACAAATCTAAATGACTGAGAGCTTTGTAATTCAATTTTATTGCTGGGTTCAGTTTGTCCCCAATACTCACTCTTTCTTTAGGATGAATTCTTATTCAGAAGATTCTACATGTAAAGGTATTTTTTAATTATTTAAACCTTGAGTCTGTCATTATACTGGAATGTATGTAAATTCCAGTGGTGAGCCTTTGTACAGTTCATTCACTTAGGAAAATGAGAAATATTAGTAGGCATTTAAGGGGGTATTATTAATGAATACAGAATTAGAGATAATATGACTTGCTTCTGAATTCCTCTCTGCAACTAACTTTGGCTTCAGGCTCAGAATTTCACCTCTGATGTTTCTATATACACACCTTCAAAAATAAGGAGCTAGGGGCTTCCCTGGTGGTGCAGTGGCTGAGAGTCTGCCTGCCGATTCAGGGGACACGGGTTAGTGTCCAGGTCCGGGAAGATCCCACATGCTGCGGAGCGGCTGGGCCCGTGAGCTATGGCCGCTGAGCCTGCGTGTCCGGAGCCTGTGCTCCACAACGGGAGAGGCCACAACAGTGAGAGGGCCCCCGTCCCACAAAAAAAAAAAAAAAAAAAAAAGGAGCTAAGTAAATTTCAAGGACGTTTCTAAGTCTAAAACCGTATGATTCAACAGCAGTAAATATTTATACCCCCCTCCACTCTGTGTCCCCCATTGTGCTAGTTGTTACAGATAGGAAGATTCCCAGCAAGTTCACAGTTTACTGGGGGAATCAGTAAGCAAATCATTTTAATACAGTGTGTTTCCTGCAACTATAGACATCAGGGTGCTTTAGGAACACAAAGGAAAGAATGATTATTCTGGGAGTGTAGAGGACTCCTGTTGGTTATTTTCCCATTATCCACTGCCTCTTTCCCACTTTCCAGAGTGCTTCATTACAAATCTTCCTTAACTTATAATGGGGTTGCATACTGATGAACCCATTGTAAATAGAAAATTATCTTAAACTGAAAATGCATTTAATAAACCTAAGCTATCAAACATCATAACTTAGCCTAGCCTAATGTTAAACGTGCTAAGAACACTTACATCAGCCTGCAGTTGGGAAAAATCATGTAACATAAAGCCCATTTTGCAATAAAGTGGTGAATGTCTCATTTAATTTATTGAATGCTCTACTGAAATGAACAATTGAATGGTTGTAAGTGTATCAGTTGTTTACCCTTATGAACACATGGCTTACTGGGAGCTGTAGCTCTCTGCTGCTGCCCAGTATTATGAGAGAGTATTACAGCGCATATTGCTAGCCCGGGAGAAGATAAAAATTGAAAATTCAAAGTATGATTTCTACTGAATGTACATTGCTTTTGCACCATCATAAAGTTGAAAAACCATAAGTCAAACCATCATAAGTCAGGGACTGTCTGTATACCGGATGTCCATGTGATTCTAGAGAGGTTGATTCTACCACACCTCCAAAATATACAGCCTGAGCTTGTCCAGTGAAAAATCTCAGGAACTGTGTTGAGAATTTTAGAATACACACATAATGAACATGGGATAGGAATCATGTTAACTTTATTCTAATTTCCTCTCTGAACACTAATACACCAATAATACAGGCATACCCTATAACCATCTCCATGGTTAACTTTTCAATATCTATCATAAAGCATTTGAGTCTGATTCTCATTTCTCTTACCTGGAGAGCATATTCATGTTAGACTAGACCAGGGTATGTACACAGTTCTCTAACTGGCTCTGACTGAGTCATAAGCCCACTAGTTTCACCTGCCTGTGATGGGCCAGCTCTACTTGATTGTGTGAAGTGAAGATGGAAATGAAATGGTCCTTAATTAAAGACTGCAGTACCATCAATAACAGTTGGAGAAGATGTGTGGCTGACAATCAATAGACGTCAATTATAATATATAATAAAATGAGTTACTGAATCTATTTTTTCTAACACCCATAGACTATGCCTATTACCTGAAATTGTTTGTGCCTAATGCATATATTGAACCTAATTTAAGAGCCTTTTAAAAACAAATAACTTGTAAAGTATGAAATGTATTTTTTTCAGGGTTTTGAAGATAAGAATTAGAAGGTTAAATAAATTATAATATTGTCAGAGAAAAGAAAAATTTAAGAGTGTAAGTTTGGGGAATTGCCTGGTGGTCCAGTGGTTAGGACTCAGCACTTTCACTGCTGGGGCCCAGGTTCAATCCTTGGTTGGGCCACTAATATCCCACAAGCCTTGTGGCATGGCCAAAAAAAAAAAACGTAACCCAGAGAGTTAACTATTTGATCCCTTACTCCCTAAAGGAATATTTATTTTCTGGAACTAATCACATAAGGAATAAATTATCACTTTCCAGTAGTTCAAGGAAATTCTTATTAAAGCTTCTTTATTTCTGTTTGCATGGTAACTTCTCTACCACCTTTTGGTCTATCAGTATAACTTGATATTATATGTGCTTTTTTCTTTATTTTTTTTTTTTTTCGGTATGTGGGCCTCTCACTGTTGTGGCCTCTCCCGTTGCGGAGCACAGGCTCCGGACACGCAGGCTCAGAGACCATGGCTTATGGCCCTAGCCGCTCCGTGGCATGTGGGATCTTCCCGGACCAGGGCACGAACCCGTGTACCCTGCATCGGCAGGCGGACTCTCAACCACTGCACCACCAAGGAGACCCTGTGTTTTTGTTTTTGTTTTTTTAACATCTTTATTGGGGTATAATTGCTTTACAATGGTGTGTTAGTTTCTGCTTTATAACAAAGTGAATCAGTTATACATATACATATGTTCCCATATCTCTTCCCTCTTGCATCTCCCTCCCTCCTACCCTCCCTATCACACCCCTCTAGGTAGTCAAAAAGCACGGAGCTGATCTCCCTGTACCATGGGGCTGCTTCCCACTAGCTATCTACCTTACGTTTGTTAGTGTATATATGTCCATGCCTCTCCTCGCCCTGTCACAGCTCACCCTTCCCCCTCCCCATATCCTCAAGTCCATTCTCCAGTAGGTCTGTGTCTTTATTCCTGTCTTACCCCTAGGTACTTCATGACATTTTTTTTTCTTAAATTCCATATATATGTGTTAGCATACAGTATTTGTCTTTTTCTTTCTGACTTACTTCACTCTGTATGACAGACTCTAGGTCTATCCACCTCATTACAAATAGCTCAATTTCGTTTCTTTTTATGGCTGAGTAATATTCCATTGTATATATGTGCCACATCTTCTTTATCCATTCATCCGACGACGGGCACTTAGGTTGTTTCCATCTCCGGGCTATTGTAAATAGAGCTGCAATGAACATTTTGGTACATGACTCTTTCTGAATTCTGGTTTCCTCAGGGTATATACCTAGTAGTGGGATTGCTGGGTCATATGGTAGTTCTATTTGTAGTTTTTTAAGGAACCTCCATACTGTTCTCCATAGTGGCTGAACCAATTCACATTCCCACCAGCAGTGCAAGAGTGTTCCCTTTTCTCCACACCCTCTCCAGCATTTATTGTTTCTAGATTTTTTGATGATGGCCATTCTGACTGGTGTGAGATGATATCTCATTGTAGTTTTGATTTGCATTCCTCTAATGATTAATGATGTTGAGCATTCTTTCATGTGTTTGTTGGCAGTCAGTATATCTTTGGAGAAATGTCTATTTAGGGCTTCTGCCCATTTTTGGATTGGGTTGTTTGTATTTTTGTTATTGAGCTGCATGAGCTGCTTATAAATTTTGGAGATTAATCCTTTGTCAGTTGCTTCATTTACAAATATTCTCCTATTCTATTCTGAGGGCTGTCTTTTGGTCTTGTTTATGGTTTCCTTTGCTGTGCAAAAGCTTTGAAGTTTCATTAGGTCCCATTTGTTTATTTTTGTTTTTATCTCCATTACTCTAGGAGATGGGTCAAGAAGGATCTTGCTGTGATTTATGTCATAGAGTGTTCTGCCTATGTTTTCCTCTAAGAGTTTGATAGTTTCTGGCCTTACATTTAGGTCTTTAATCCATTTTGAGCTTATTTTTGTGTATGGTGTTAGGGAGTGATCTAATCTCATACTTTTACATGTACCTGTCCAGTTTTCCCAGCACCACTTATTGAAGAGGCTGTCCTTTCTCCACTGTACGTTCCTGCCACCTTTATCAAAGATAAGGTGACCATATGTGCATGGGTTTATCTCTGGGCTTTCTATCCTATTCCATTGATCTATCTTTCTGTTTTTGTGCCAGTACCATACTGTCTTGATTACTGTAGCTTTGTAGTATAGTCTGAAGTCAGGCAGCCTGATTCCTCCAGCTCCATTTTTTGTTCTCAAGATTGCTTTGGCTATTCGGGGTCTTTTGTGTTTCCATACAAATTGTGAAATTTTTTGTTCTAGTTCTGTGAAAAATGCCAGTGGTAGTTTGATAGGGATTGCATTGAATCTATAGATTGCTTTGGGAAGTAGAGTCATTTTCACAATGTTGATTCTTCCAATCCAAGAACATGGTATATCTCTCCATCTGTTTGTATCATCTTTAATTTCTTTCATCAGTGTCTTATAATTTTCTGCATACAGGTCTTTTGTCTCCTTAGGTAGGTTTATTCCTAGATATTTTATTCTTTTTGTTGCAGTGGTAAATGGGAGTGTTTTCTTGATTTCACTTTCAGATTTTTCATCATTAGTATATAGGAATGCCAGAGATTTCTGTGCATTAATTTTGTATCCTGCTATTTTACCAAATTCATTGATTAGCTCTAGTAGTTTTCTAGTATCATCTTTAGGATTCTCTATGTGTAGTATCACGTCATCTGCAAACAGTGACAGCTTTACTTATTCTTTACCAATTTGGATTCCTTTTATTTCCTTTTCTTCTCTGATTGCTGTGGCTAAAACTTCCAAAACTATGTTGAATAAGAGTGGTGAGAGTGGGCAACCTTGTCTTGTTCCTGATCTTAGTGGAAATGCTTTCAGTTTTTCACCATTGAGGATGATGTTGGCTGTGGGCTTGTCATATATGGCCTTTATTATGTTGAGGAAAGTTCCCTCTATGCCTGCTTTCTGCAGGGTTTTATCATATATGGGTGTTGAATTTTGTCAGAAGCTTTCTCTGCATCTATTGAGATGATCATATGGTTTTTCTCCTTCAATTTGTTAATATGGTTTATCACATTGATAGATTTGCATATATTGAAGAATCCTTGCATTCCTGGAATAAACCCCACTTGATCATGGTGTATGATCCTTTTAATGTGCTGTTGGATTCTGTTTGCTAGTATTTTGTTGAGGATTTTTTCATTTATGTTCATCAGTGATATTGGCCTGTAGTTTTCTTTCTTTGTGACATCCTTGTCTGGGTTTGGTATCAAGGTGATGGTGACCTCGTAGAAGGAATTTGGGAGTGTTCCTCCCTCTGCTATATTTTGGAAGAGTTTGAGAAGGATAGGTGTTAGCTCTTCTCTAATTGTTTGATAGAATTCGCCTGTGGAGCCGTCTGGTCCTGGGCTTTTGTTTGTTGGAAGATTTTTTATCACAGTTTCAATTTCAGTGTTTGTGATTGGTCTGTTCATATTTTCTATTTCTTCCTGTTTCAGTCTTGGCAGGTTGTGCATTTCTAAGAATTTGTCCATTTCTTCCAGATTGTCCATTTTATTGGCATAGAGTTGCTTGTAGTAATCTCTCATGATCGTTTTTACTTCTGCAACGTCAGTTGTTAATTCTGCTTTTTCCTTTCTAATTCTATTGATTTGAGTTTTCTCCCTTTTTTTCTTGATGAGTCTGGATAATGGTTTATCTATTTTCTTTATCTTCTCAAAGAACCAGCTTTTAGTTTTATTGATCTTTGCTATTGTTTCCTTCATTTCTTTTTCATTTATTTCTGATCTGATTTTTATGATTTCTTTCCTTCTGCTAACTCTGGGGTTTTTTTGTTCTTCTTTCTCTAATTGCTTGAGGTGCAAGGTTAGGTTGTTTATTCGAGATGTTTCCTGCTTCTTAAGGTGGGCTTGTATTGCTATAAACTTCCCTCTTAGAACTGCTTTTGCTGCATCCCATAGGTTTTGGGTCGTTGTATCTCCATTGTCATTTGTTTCTAGGTATTTTTTAATTTCCTCTTTGATTTCTTCAGTGATCACTTCGTTATTAAGTAGTGTATTGTTTAGCCTCCATGTGTTTGTATTTTTTACAGCTCTTTTCCTATAATTGATATCTAGTCTCATGGCGTTGTGGTCGGAAAAGATACTTGATACAATTTCAATTTTCTTAAATTTACCAAGGCTTGATTTGTGACCCAAGATATGATCTATCCTGGAGAATGTTCCATGAGCACTTGAGAAAAATGTGTATTCTGTTGTTTTTGGATGGAGTGTCCTATAAATATCAATTAAGTCCATCCTGTTTAATGTATCATTTAAAGCTTGTGTTTCCTTATTTATTTTCATTTTGGATGATCTGTCCATTGGTGAAAGTGGGGTGTTGAAGTCCCCTACTATGAATGTGTTACTGTCGATTTCCCCTTTTATGGCTGCTAGTTTTTGCCTTATTTATGTATTATGTATTGAGGTGCTCCTATGTTGGGTGCATAAATATTTACAATTGTTATATCTTCTTCTTGGATCGATCCCTTGATCATTATGTAGTGTCCTTCTTTGTCTCTTCTAATAGTCTTTATTTTAAAGTCTATTTTGTCTGATATGAGAATTGCTGCTCCTTTTGGTTTCCATTTGCATGGAATATCTTTTCCCATCCCCTTTCAGTCTGTATGTGTCTCTAGGTCTGAAGTGGGTCTCTTGTAGACAGCATATATAAGGGTCTTGTTTTTGTATCCATTCAGCCAGTCTGTGTCTTTTGGTGGGAGCATTTAGTCCATTTACATTTAAGGTAATTATCAATATGTATGTTCCTATTCCCATTTTCTAAATTGTTTTGGGTTCGTTATTATAGGTCTTTTCCTTCTCTTGTGTTTCTTGTCTGGAGAAGTTCCTTTAGCATTTGTTGTAAAGCTGGTTTGGTGGTGCTGAACTCTCTCAGCTTTTGCTTCTCTGTAAAGGTTTTAATTTCTCCATCAAATGTGAATGAGATCCTTGCTGGGTAGAGTAATCTTGGTTGCAGGTTTTTCTCCTTCATCACTTTAAATATGTCCTGCCAGTCCCTTCTGGCTTGCAGGGTTTCTGCTGAGAGATCAGCTGTTAACCTTATGGGGATTCCCTTGTGTGTTATTTGTTGTTTTTCCCTTGCTGCTTTTAATATGCTTTCTTTGTATTTAGTTTTTGACAGTTTGATTAATATGTGTCTTGGCGTATTTCTCCTTGAATTTATCCTGTATGGGACTCTCTGTGCTTCCTGGACTTCATTAACTATTTCCTTTCCCATATTAGGGAAGTTTTCAACTATAATCTCTTCAAATATTTTCTAAGTCCCTTTCTTATTCTCTTCTTCTTCTGGAATCCCTAAAATTTGAATGTTGGTGCATTTAATGTTGTCCCAGAGGTCTCTGAGACTGTCCTCAGTTCTTTTCATTCTTTTTTCTTTATTCTAACTATTAATAGTTATTTCTACTATTTTATCTTCCAGGTCACTTATCCGTTCTTGTGCCTTAGTTATTCTGCTATTGATCCCATCTAGGGTACTTTTAATGTCATTTATTGTGTTGTTCATCATTGCTTGTTTCATCTTTATTTCTTCTAGGTCCTTGTTAAATGTTTCTTGCATTTTGTCCATTCTATTTCCAAGATTTTGGATCATCTTTACTATCATTATTCTGAACTCTTTTTCAGGTAGACTGCCTATTTCCTCTTCATTTGTTAGGTCTGGTGCATTTTTCTTGCTTCTTCATCTGCTGTGTGTTTTTCTGTCTTCTCATTTTGCTTATCTTACTGTTTTTGGGGTCTCCTTTTTGCAGGCTTCGGGTTCGTATTTCCCGTTGTTTTTGATGTCTTTCTCCAGTGGCTAAGATGGGTTCAGTGGGTTGTGTAGGCTTCCTGGTGGAGGGGACTAGTGCCTGTGTTGTGGTGGATGAGGCTGGATTTTGTCTCTCTAGTGGGCAGGTCCACATCTCGTGGTGTGTTTTGGGGTGTCTGTGGACTTATTATGATTTTAGGCAGCCTCTCTGCTAATGTGTGGGGTTGTGTTCCTGTTTTGCTGGTTGTTTGGCATAGGTTGTCCAGCACTGTAGCTTGCTGGTCGTTGAGTGAAGCTGGGTGCTGGTGTTAAGATGGAGGTCTCTGGGAGATTTTCGCCATTTGATATTATGTGGAGCTGGGAGTTCTCTTGTGGACCAGTGTCCTGAAGTTGGCTCTCCCACCTCAGAGGCAGAGCCCTGACTCATGGCTGGAGAACCAAGAGCCTTTCATCCACATGGCTCAGAATAAAAGGGAGAAAAAGTAGAGAGAATTAGTAGAAGTATGAAGAAAGAAAGAAAGAAAGAAAAGAAAGAAAGAAAGAAAGAAGAAGGAAGGAAGGAAGAAAGAAAGAAAAGAAAGGGAAGGAAGGAAGGAAAGAAGGAAGGAAGAAGAAAAGAAGGCAAGAAGGAAAGAAAGGAGGGAGGGAGGAAGGAAGGCAGGAAGGAGGGAAAGAAGGAAAATAGAAAGAAAGAAGATACAGTAAAATAAAGTATAATAAAGTTATTGAATTAAAAAATAATTATTTAGAAAAAAAAGGGACGGATAGAACCTTAGGACAAATGTTGGAAGCAAAGCTATACAGACAAAATCTTACACAGAAGCATACACATACACCCTCACAAAAAGAGGTAAAGGGGAAAAAATCATAAATCTTGCTCTCAAAGTCCACCTCCTCAATTTGGGATGATTCGTTGTCTATTCATGTATTCCACATAAGCAGGGTACATCAAGTTGATTTTGGAGCTTTAATCCACTGTTTCTGAGGCTGCTGGGAGAGATTTCCCTTTCTCTTCTTTGTTCTCACAGCTCCCAGGAGCTTTGGATTTGGCCCTGCCTCTGCGTGTAGGTCGCTGGAGGGCGTCTGTTTTTTGTTCAGACAGGACGGGGTTAAAGGAGCCGCTGACTCGGGGGCTCTGGCGCCCTCAGGCCGGGGGGAGGGAGGGGCACGCCGTGCGAGGCGAGCCTGCAGTGGCAGAGGCCGGCGTGACGTTGCACAAGCCAGAGGCCCGCCGTGCGTTCTCCCGGGGAAGTTGTCCCTGGATCCCGAGAACCTGGCAGTGGTGGGCTGCACAGGCTTCCCGGAAGAGGGGTGTGGAAAGTGACCCGTGCTCGCACACAGGCCCCTTGGTGGCGGCAACAGCAGCCTTAGTGTCTCATGCCCGTCTCTGGGGTCCGCGCTTTTAGCCGCGGTTCACGCCCGTCTCTGGAGCTCCTTTAAGCAGCGCTCTTAATCCCCTCTCCTCGCGCACCATCGGCAGGTGCAGACTTTTCCCCGGACTCCCTCTAGGCCAGCCTTGGTGCACTAACCCCTTCAGGCTATGTTCAAGCCGCCAACCCCAGTCCTCTCCCTGAGCTCCGACCGAAACCCGAGCCTCGGCTCGCATCCCCGCCCGCCCCGGCGAGTGAGCAGACAAGCCTCCCGGGCTGGTGAGTGCCGGTCGGCGCCGATCCTCTGTGCGGGAATCTCCCCGCTTTGCCCTCCGCGCCCCCGTTGCTGCGCTCTCCTCCGCGGCTTCGAAGCTCCCCCTCCGCCTCCCGCAGTCTCTGCCCGCGAAGGGGCTTCCTAGTGTGTGGAAACTTTTCCTCCTTCACAGCTCCCTCCCTCCCTATTCTTTTGTCTCTGTTTTTCTTTTTTTCTTTTGCCCTACCCAGGTACGTGGGGAGTTTCTTGCCTTTTGGGAGGTCTGAGGTCTTCTGCCAGCGTTCAGTAGGTGTTCTGTAGGAGTTGTTCCACGTGTAGATGTATTTCTGGTGTATCTGTGGGGAGGAAGGTGATCTCCGCGTCTTACTCTTCCACCATCTTCCCAGCCTGCCCCCGCCGTGCTTTTTTTTTAACAAAATTATTTTAGATAAATTGCCTGATTTTCAATTTTTAAAAATTGCATTTAGGGTGAACTTTTTCTAGTATGTTCCATTATTAATTGTTTTATCTGTTTATTATTTTTTATTTTTAAATTCCCAATGATTTTATATTTCTGTAAAATTCATGGTGGCTCATTTATCTTTTAAATGAGAGAGGAAATCACATATTTGGCTATTATTTAAAGGAGAAGATTAATATGGGCTTCTAAATCTCCATGGGAACACAATAAGTGCTCCCCATGATTCATTTTCTATAAATGGAGGAAAAAAATGAGTTTCCATGGAGATACAAAGGTGATCTAAACAGAGGCGTCCCTGAGGGCATTGACATCCATAAGCACATACAATTCTGTATCCTCCTTGCAGAATCCCAAATCTATTTGAGGTACTTCTGAATTCAACCTGAAATGACAATGAGTGACTTAATTAAATATATTTTTGTGTCTTCTGAGGAATTAAAAACCTATTTGGGTTTGTCATATAGTAATGGAAAAGTGAATATAAAATAGTCTAGGGGGAAAAAACAACTTCTTTGGACAGAAAATAATGAAGTTCTAGGCTTACTGCAGGGTAAAAAGATGCAATAAGACACCTGTGAAATGACAATATGTCATTGATTTTTGGAATAAAAAAATCTCTTAATTAGTGGATCTTATCATAGAGGATTTTTTTAAATTAGAAGACCACTAAACCAGTACATATTCATTGTTCTAATGTAAGAATCCCTACACAAAACTTTTTCCTTCTATAAATGTGGTGATTTATAGATCCAAGCAATCATTCAATTTGCCAGTAATGGGTTTGTTTCAGTGATGTAGAATCATTAATTCCTTCCTTTGTAGATTTATACTTGGTTAGGGTTAGGAGATATATCTAGGTGTTTGAGTACAAATGATAACCATACCATGTGTTTAGCACAGCTTAACAAAAGAGAACAGCACACAGAATACAGAAGACTAGGTTCTTGTTCTATCTCATTAACGAGTTCATTCATTTAAGAAAAAAAAGGTATTGAGTACATTGTATGCCTGGTACTGTGCACAAATCTGGGACTATAGAAATAAAAGATATTTTCTCTTCCCTTGGGAATCTCGCAGAAGCAATTACAGAACAACATAATAAATGCCATAGAGGAAGTATGAATAGGGAACAGTGAGAGCGAGGACTTAGGAGGGGCTCCTATCTCAGCCAAGACAGGGGTGAGATGATATGACACTTGCATTGGCGCTTGAATAAATGTAGGATATAAGCAAATAAGGGAAGGGAAGCAGTGTACAAAGCACCAACATATGAGCTAGTCTGGAACATTAGGAAAATTGTAATATGCGTGTTTCACCATAACTGGAAGGATGAGAACAGGTATGGAAATATGAGAGAAATGGCTAGAATGTTGAGAAAGAAAGTTTTTGAAGGGTTCTATAAGCTGTGCTCAAGATTTAAAGCAAATTGGTACGATCAGATGTGGGTTCTATAAAAGAGCACACTGGGGCTGTATTGGGGAGAGATTGGAAGCTGATGAGACCATAAGCAGAGAAACCAGTTAGGGCCCACTAAAATATTTAAAAAAAAGAGAGAGAAAGAAGAAAGAAAGGAAGGAGGGAGGGAGGAAGGGAGGGAAGGAGGGAGGAAAGAAGGGAGGAAGGGAGAAAATAAAATAACAAGGGAGCGACTCATGTGAGTACATTCAGAATTTATGATTGAAAAATACAGATATTTTATCTTTTGAAAGAAACTTCTGAATTTTATGGATACAGGCCCAACCCAAGTTGATTTTGTATCAATATATTGGTTTACAACAGAGATTGCAAAGTGACTTATGAGCTTATTTTGTCCAACTGTGTGCCAGCTCACTCTGTGTTTAAAATAACTCAGTTTAAATGCCTTTAGATTCAAAAGGTAATTTAAATCCAGTTTGCCACAGTCCCCACCACTCTCTAATGTTATTTACTTCAAATATTGAAGTTACCATCATAACATGTAGATTTGAACCACATGAGTTGTAATCACTCATTTAAGGAGTCCCTGTTTATTAATTTTGGGTGTCACCTCTTAATTTTTTGTGTGCATCCTCTTGGTTTATTCATATTTTACTTATGCGTTCTCCTGACTTTTATAGTAAATTTTTTCTCAATAGGACTTTTCATTATCATTGAGTTTTATGAAATTATTTCAAGTATTTGCTCTCTAAATGGGCATTTTTTATCAAACTTAACACGTTTGAAATTATTTGATAAATTTCACTACATTTTAAGACTACACCTATTATGATGATAGGTATAAAAATAATTTCTGGATAAAGGCTACCACCTCATGAGCCATGTTCCCAGAGCTACACTTGCTGCCTTGGAGCCACCCAGCTCTCAGCAACTGCAGGAACCGCCGTCGCCAACGCTTGTTGTAACCCTGTGGCTGACAGGGTCTTGGTGCTCCAGCCGGGTGTGAGGCCTGAGCCTCTGAGGTGGGAGAGCAGAGTTCAGGACATTGCACCACCAGAGACCTCCTGGCCCCATGTAATATCAATTGGCAAGACCTCTCCCAGAGATCTTCCTCTCAACGCTAAGAACCAGCTCCACTCAATGACCAGCAAGCTCCAGTGCTTGATACCCCGTGCCAAAGAACTAGAAAGACAGGAACACAACCCCACCCATTAGCACAGAAGCTGCCTAAAATCATAAAAAGTTCACAGACACCCTGAAACACACCACCAGATGCAGTCCTGCCCCCCAGAAAGACAAGATCCAGCCTCTTCCACCAGAACACAGGCACCAGTCCCCTCCACCAGGAAGCTTACACAACCCACTGAACCAACATTACACACTGCGGGCAGACACCAAAAACAATGGGAACTACGAACCTGCAGACTGTGAAAAGGAGACCCTGAACACAGTAAGTTAAGCAAAATGAAAAAAGAGAAATAAGCAGCAGATGAAGGAGCAAAGTAAAAACCCACCAGACCAAACAAATGAAGAGAAAATAGGCAATCTACCTGAAAAACAATTCAGAATAATGATAGTGAAGATGATCCAAAATCTTGGAAATAGAATGGAGAAAATACAAGAAACGTTTAACAAGGACCTAGAAGAACTAAAGAGCAAACAAACAATGATGAACAACACAATAAATGAAATTTAAAATTCTCTAGAAGGAATCAATAGCAGAATAGTTGAAGCAGAAAAACGGATAAGTGACCTGGAAGATAAAATAGTGGAAATAACTACTGCAGAGCAGAATAAAGAAAAAAGAATGAAAAGAATTGAGGACAGTCTCAGGACCTCTGGGACAACATTAAATGCACCAACAATGGAATTACAGGGGTCCCAGAAGAAAAGAGGAAAAGAAAGGGACTGAGAAAATATTTGAAGAGATTATAGTTGAAAACTTCTCTAATATGGGAAAGGAAATAGTGAATCAGGTCCAGGAAGCACAGAGAGTCCCATACAGGATAAATCCAAGGAGAAACACACCAAGACACATATTAATCAAACTATCAAAAATTAAAGACAAAGAAAAAGAATTAAAAGCAGCAAGGGGAAAAAAAAATAACACACAAGGGAATCCCCATAAGGTTAGCAGCTGATCTTTCAGCAGAAACTCTGCAAGCCAGAAGGGAGTGGCAGGACATATTTAAAGTGATGAAGGAGAAAAATCTACAACCAAGATTATTCTACCCAGCAAGGATCTCATTTCGTTTTGATGGAAAAATTAAATGATTTACAGACAAGCAAAAGCTAAGAGAATTCAGCACCACCAAACCAGCTTTACAACAAATGCTAAAGGAACTTCTATAGACCAGAAACACAAGGAAAGGAAAAGACCTACAATAACAAACCCAAAGCAATTAAGAAAATGGTAATAGGAACATACATATCGATAATTACCTTAAATGTAAATGGATTAAATCTTCCAACCAAAAGACAAAGACTGGCTGAAGGGATATAAAAACAAGACCCATATATATGCTCTCTACAAGAGACCCACTTCAGACCTAGTGACAATACAGACTGAAAGTGAGGGGATGGAAAAATATATTCTATGCAAATGGAAATCAAAAGACAGCTGGAGTAGCAATTCTTATATCAGACAAAATACACTTTAAAATACAGATTATTACAAGAGACAAAGAAGGACACTACATAATGATTAAGGGATCAATCCAAGAAGAAGATATAGCAATTATAAATATTTATGCATCCAAGATAGTAGCACCTTAATACATAAGGCAAATGGTAACAGCCATAAAAGGGGAAATCGACAGTAGCACAGTAATAATATGGGACTTTAACACCCCACTTTCACCAATGAGCAGATCATCCAAAATGAAAATAAATAAGGAAACAGAAGCTTTAGATGACACATTAAACAAGATGGACTTAATTGGTATTTGTAGGACATTCCATCCAAAAACAACAGAATACACTTTCTTCTCAAGTGCTCATGGAACATTCTCCAGGATAGATCATATCTTGGGTCACAAATCAAGCCTTCATGAATTTAAGAAAATTGAAATTGTATCAAGTATCTTTTCTGACCATAATGCTATGAGACTAGATATCAATTACAGGAAAAAAATCTGTAAAAAATACAAACACATTGAGTCTAAACAATGTGCTAATTAATAAGCAAGAGATCACTGAAGAAATCAAAGAGGAAATAAAAAAATACCTAGAAACAAATGACAATGAAAAAACAATGACACAAAACCTATGGGATGTAGCAAAAGGAGTTCTAAGAGGGATGTTTATGGCAAAGCAATCCTACCTCAAGAAACAAGGAACATCTCAAATAAACAACCTGACCTTATACCTGAAGCAATTACAGAAAGAAGAACAAAAAAACGCCAAATTTAGCAGAAGGAAAGAAATGATAAAAATGAGATCAGAAATAAATGAAAAAGAAATGAAGTAAACAGTAGCAAAGATCAATAAAACTAAAAGCTGTTTCTTTGAGAAGATAAACAAGATTGATAAACCATTGGCCAGACTCATCAAGATAAAAAGGGAAAACACTCAAATCAACAGAATTAGAAATGAAAAAGGAGAAGTAACAATTGACACTGCAGAAATACAAAGGATCATGAGAGATTACTACAAGCAACTATATGCCAGTAAAATGGACAGCCTGGCAGAAATGGACAAATTATTAGAAAAGCACAACCTTCCAAGACTGAACCAGGAAGAAATAAAAAATATAAACAGATCAATCACAAGCATTGAAATTGTGACTGTGATTAAAAATCTTCCAACAAACAAAAACTCAGGCAGATTGCTCACAGGTGGATTCTATAAAGCATTTAGAGAAGAGCTAACACCCATCCTTCTCAAACTCTTCCAAAATATAGCAGGGATAGGAACACTTCCAAACTTATTCTACGAGGCCATCATCACCCTGATACCAAAAGCAGACAAAAATGTCACAAAAAAAGAAAACTACAGGCCAGTATCTCTGATGAACATAGATGCAAAAATCCTCAGCAAAATAGTAGCAAACAGAATCCAACAGCACGTTAAAAGGATCATACACCATGATCAAATGGCTTTTCTCGCAGGAATTCAATGATTCCTCAATATACAGAAATCAATGTGATACACAAGATAAGCAAACTGAAGGATAAAAACCATATGATCATCTCAGTAGATGCAGAAAAAGCTTTTGACAAAATTCAACACCCATTTATGATAAAAACCCTCCAGAAAGTAGGCATAGAGGGAACTAACTTCAACATAATAAAGGTCATATATGACAAACCCACAGCCAACATTGTTCTCAAAGGTGAAAAACTGGAACCATTTCCACTAAGATCAGGAAAAAGACAAGGTCTCCCACTCTCACCACTATTATTCAACCCACTTTTGGAAGTTTTAGCCACAGCGATCAGAGGCAAAAAGAAATAAAATGAATCCAAATCAGAAAAGAAGTAAACTGTCACTGTTTGCTGATGTCATGATACTATACATAGAGAATCCTAAAGACACTACCAGAAAACTACTAGAGGTAATCAATGAATTTGGTAAAGTAGCAGGATACAAAATTAATGCACAGAAATCTCCTGCATTCCTATACACTAATGATGACAAATCTGAAAGAGAAATTAAGGAAACACTCCCAGTTACCACTGCAACAAAAAGAATAAAAATGCCAAGGAATAAACCTATCTAAGGAGACAAAAGACCTGTATGCAGAAAACTATAAGACACTGATGAAAGAAATTAAAGGTGATACAAACAGATGGAGAGATATACCATGTTCTTGGATCGGAATAATCTACATTGTGAAAATGACTGTACTACCCAAAGCAATCTACAGATTCAGTGCAATCCCTATCAAACTACCAATGATATTTTTCACAGAACTAGAACAAGAAATTTCACAGTTTGTATGGAAACACAAAAGACTGTGAATAGCTAAAGCAATCGTGAGAAAGAAAAATGGAGTTGGCAGAATCAGTCTCCCAGACTTCAGACTATACTACAAAGCTACAGTAATCAAGACAGTATAGTACTGGGACAAAAAAACAGAAATATAGATCAATGGAAGAGGATAGAAAGCCCAGAGATAAACCCACACATATATGGTCACCTTATTTTTGATAAAGGAGGCAAGAGTATACAATGGAGAAAAGACAGCCTGTTCAATAAGTGGTGCTGGGAAAACTGGACATCTACATGTAAAAGAATGAAATTAAAACACTCCCTAACACCATACACAAAAATAAACTCAAAATGTATTAAAGACCTAAGTATAAGGCCAGACACTATCAAACTCCTAGAGGAAAACATAGAACACTCTATGACATAAATCACAGCAAGATCCTTTTTGACCCACCTCCAGAGAAATGGAAATAAAAACAAAAATAAACAGATCTGGCCTAATGTAACTTAAATGCTTTTGCACAGCAAAGGAAACCATAAACAAGACGTAATGACCCTCAGAATGGGAGAAAATATTTGCAAACCAAGCAACTGACATAGGATTAATCTCCAAAATATACAAGCAGCTCATGCAGCTCAATATCAAAAAAACAAACAACCCAATCCGAAAATAGACAATTTCTCTAAAGAAGATATACAGATTGCCAACAAACATATGAAAGGATGCTCAACATCACTAATCATTAGAGAAATGCAAATCAAAACTACAATGAGGTATCACCTCACATTGGTCAGAATGGCCATCATCAAAAAATCTAGAGACAATAAATGCTGGAGAAGGTGTGGAGAAAAGGGAACCCTTTTGCACTGCTGGTGGGAATATAAATTGATACAGCCACTATGGAGAACAGTATGGAGGTTCCTTAAAAAACTAAAAACAGAGCAACCATATGACCCAGCAATCCCACTACTGGGCATATACCCTGGGAAAACCATAATTCAAAAACAGTCATGTACCACAGTGTTCATTGCTGCCCTATTTACAGTAGCCAGGACGTGGAAGCAACCTAAGTGTCCATCAACAGATGAATGGATAAAGAAGATATGGCACATATATAAAATGGAATATTACTCAGCCATAAAAAGAAATGAAATTGAGTTATTTGTAGTAAAGTGGATGGGCCTAGAGTCTGTCATACAGAGTGAAGTAAGTCAGAAAGAGAAAAACAAATACTGTATGCTAACATATATATGGGATCTAAAAAAAAAAATGGTTCTGAAGAACCTAGGGGCAGGACAGGAATAAAGACACAGACATAGAGAATGACGTTGAGGACATGGGGAGGGGGAAGAGTAAGCTGGGCCGAAGTGAGAGAGCGGCATGGACATATATACACTACCAGATGTAAAATAGATAGCTAGTGGGAAGCAGCCGCATAGTACAGGGAGATCAACTCGGTTCTTTGTGACCACCTAGAGGGGTGGGATAAGGACGGTGGGAGGGAGACGCAAGAGGGAGGGGATATGGGGACATATGTATATGTATAGCTGATTCACTTTGTTATACAGCAGCAACTAACAGAACAATGTAAAGCAATTATACTCCAATAAAGATGTTAAAAAAACCCAAAAAACAAATGAACAAACTTATAGAAGAAGAGATCAGGTTTGTGGTTACCAGAGTTGAGGGTTGGGGAAGGGAAATTGGATGGAGGCAGTCAAAAAGTAGGAACTTCTAGGTATAAGATAAGTAAGGACTATGATCTGTATATTTTGTATCTGTATCAGGTGATAGATGTTCACTAAACTTTGGTAATCTTTTCATGATGTATGTAAGTCAGATCATTATGGTGTGGACCTTAAATTTAAACAGTCCTTTATGGCAATTGTATCTCAATAAAACTGGGAAAAAAATAATTTCATTATCTAATATATCCTGTTGGGGTATATTTATTAATATATAAAAAAGTATTTTCTTGGGTAATTTATTTTGACATGAAATAATACCATTTGATAGTTCTGAGATTATTTCTCTATAGATTTTTTCATTACTCCAGCTTGAGTGTGAATATAGTAGTCATATCTATATGTCATATATTATGTTATTCTTCTTTTTGCATTTATTTAGCCAATGCATGAGCTTGAATTAGTGCATTTTTCTCTTCTTAAACTGTCTAAAGTGTTTTTAGTCTTTTGCCAGTATTTCAAGAATTGATTTTGATAATTTAAAAACATAGTTATGAATGTAAATGCTTCTTGCTGTTATATAGAGCAAGACTTTGAGGATATCAAGATGAGTAAATTATTGCTGTTTGAAATCTAATAATCCAGGGAGTGTTCTGAAGGCATTTCTTAACTGAGTGATACACCAGGAGACCAAAGATAACTATTGACACTGCATAATAAAAATAACAAATATTGACTATTTACAGTGTACCAAGCACTATTCTAAGCATTTAAATGGGATGAACTGATTTAATATTCACAATAACCTTATACTGATTTTTACAAATGAGAACACCAGGGCACAAAGTGGTTAATTGGCCTGGCTAATAATATATAGCTCGTATGTGATAGAGTTTGTGACTTGAACCGAAAGAATTTAAATTAGAGTGACTTCATACGATGAGACAAGGGAATTAGTCTTCTATGTGGTATATGACAGAAGCTCAAGCCATCAACATCTGTGGATTTATTTGATATCACATGGCATTTCAAATCTTTTTATTATAGAAATTTTCAAATAGATGCAAAAGAGGGAATGCCTGTGTACCCATCACGCAGCTTCAAAAATAATCCACATCTGCCCAATCTTGTTTCACCTATACTCCCACCCATGTCCCTTCAAAAATCTGGATTATTTTAAAGAAATTTAAAATACTGTAGTATCTTACAGCTAAAAGAGGACTCTGAAAAAGAAATACATAACCATTGTACCATTATCAAAATGAACAAAAATTGTTACTGTCATTAAATAGTCAGTCAGTTACATCACATATACTTTGACTTGCATGGAAGTTTTCCCGAGCCTTGAAAACTAACATGAAATTATTTTTATGATATTTCTGGAAGTTATGGAAAACCTGTTAAATGCATATTTTTTTTAAGACTATAACTTCTAGTGCCTGGCCCAGTGCCCAATTCATGAAATATATGTTGACTTTAATTTCTTTGTTTTAAAACATGAAACAAAGATATCTACTATTGGTTTTCCTTCTGTTTTAATTTCCCTGTTTAATATGTGACATCATGTTTTATGGTGGTTTAGCACTATAAGCTACCTCCTATATATTATTGAAAGTATAAGTAATGACATTAAATTATTTTTTCTGTTACTTACCTTAAGGACTTTTTCATACCACCGTGAACACCATCAGTTTTATTGAAATGCTCTATGTTTGCCATCATTTACTCCTCTGATAACTTCCTTCCATTTTCTTTCACCTTCCTGAATATTGAGATTCTTTCTACTTTGACTAGGATAGTTGAAAGTTACTTCTTTAGCAGAAATGGCACGTTATATTTCAAGTTTTGGAAAGGAGCCTACTATACTTCCAGAAATGATAAGCATTCTGAACTAAAAGTCATCCACTCTCTCTCATTCAGTTGTAGTCTGCCTCTGTGATACCCCAGGGACAAGGTGCTATAAATATTACGTCAGTGCAGAGTGGCACCTACAAAGGAAAATTAATTTGGGGGGCCTCTATATTAATTCTTAGAACTTCTAAACTTCTGTATGTCTTATTTTTAGCTTCAGTTTTCCACTAGAATAAGCCAATGTGAAGTATATTCACTGGGATAACCTAATAAAAGCTGTTTGTAAGGATGGATAGAAGGAAATGGGGAAAGTGGGTCCACAGTAATTAATTTCCTAGTACACATCAGGCAATTTCAATTTATGTCTTTGAAAGTCATGTATGTCTTGAATCTTCAAGACAACCCTAGGAGGAAGACATTATCCCTATTTTAAGGGTGTGGAAACTGAGATTTAGATTGCATTACATGCTTAAAGTGACACTAACAGATGATGAAGGTGTTTCAACTCTAAAATTTTTCTTTTACCATCACACTGTTATTAATCCCAGAGACATTATCCTACTGTTTTATAGAAACAAAATAAGATATAGAGAGGTACTTTAGTGTATTATAAAGTATTTTACATCATTGGGAAATATAATTATTTTTAATGAACTGGCTTGGTACAACTGGCTATCCCTCTGGAAAAAGATAAACTTGGTTTCTAGTTCACATTATTGAATAAAAAATAATAAATAAATAAAAGAATCCTTAAAGGCAGAACAGAAACTATGAATATTCCAGTAGGGAAAACTTGTCTAGCCATGAGGTAAACCTCAGAAACCATAAGGGATAAGATCAAGGGATTTGGTCTCATAAACATTAAAAATAAAGTAATGGTTAAAGGCACTATTAACGAAATTAGAAGGGGAAACTGGAAGAAACATTTTTATAAGCCATTTGAACAGAAAAAGTTTCATGCTTTCACTGTATAAAAAAGGTGCACAACAAAATATACAACACCCCTATCCCCAACAGCCTAGAAAAGAATGGATAGAAGGTAAGGAGCAACAATTCAGGTGAAATGTAATGACTAAAAAACATCTGATAAAATAAACAGTTTAAAATGCAAATTAAAACAGGTATTTTTCCATCTATCAAAAGTGCACAAATATGTTTAAACTTTATTAACATCATCTTTGGGGATTAATGCATTTATATATCCATTTGGTTGTGAAAATAATGGTATATATGTGTATGTGCTGACTTATAAAGACAGTTCATGATATATGCTTTATCTGTACCGAAGCAAGTCACACAATTCCATTGTTTTGGTATAAAACTTAACAAAATTATCTGTGTGTATATCTCTAGCAATTCTTCATCTTCCTATCTGTATTTATAGCTATGAGATTAAACACAAAAATATGCTTATATATATAGTAGGCATGTATATATATATAATATATATATATAAATAAAATAAGCTATTGGTAACTCTAAGTGTCATACTGGAAAAAGATTTTTTTCTTATTTTTCTACATATCTAAAACATTAAGAAAAAATAATAGGATTATAAGTGACTTTTTTGTCACCTTTTAAATGCAATAAACATCTCATTATCAGAAGCAGTTAATAGTAATATAGTGATTTCAAATGTCTCCTGTAAATTGTGAAATAATATGCTTATTACAGACTTCAGGAATTATAGTATGTCATATAATATATCATGCTTAGGGCTTAAAATATCCTTTACAAGACTTTCATCCTAATTATTACTCGTGGTATTGGAAAAAAGAGAAATGTCCAAACTAGAACATTAGTACAATGCCCCAAGCATAACTTACATATTTAAAAAGATGAAAATATAGACTGTTAAAACATAAGCAAACACCTTCAAAATAATATTAAAAAATGAAAATATAGACTTCAACATAGCAAGTATCCATGAATTCAGCTCTAATCCTTTTACATGCATATGAAGTTACATTGGCCACTGATACAAACTGGAATAATTGCACATGCAAATAAAAGGTCTTGATGCGTTACTGCAACCTGAGAACAGTGGTTTCTAGTGGAGAGAGAAAGGAACTGGGGTAGGGAAGTGGTTAAGGGACTTATTTACTTTGACTATAAATGTACTTTAAGAAGAGAATGTATTGATATATTAACTTGTGTAATTGAATTTTAGAAAAAAATATACATTTGAAAGGTTTTTGAAGGGTGATCTCTAGCTCTTTTCAATGAAGGACAGTTCCTGGGAGGACTCAGAGCTGAGGCCTGTCCACAGTGCTCACAGAGGCAGTGGACAGGCCTTTAGGTCCTGTGCAGGGGCTCTGGATGGCAGAACATAGTATCCATTACAGTTCATTCACTTCTTCATGTAAGTTCTCTGAGCAGCTACTTCAGGATTCTTGTGGGCCTCTTTCCTGGGGGAAATGTCTAGGAGGGAGGCTGGTGCTACCATTTGTAATCCCCACAACTGAAGCACATCTCAGACCTGCAACAGAGGAGCCATGCCATCTCCCTCTACATCCATTCTAGGCTGCCCTCACTCTCAGAGCCTTGCTGTTCTAAGTGGCTTACTTGGGGGTGTGGTGTAGACCTTCTACATTAAGGCTTCTGAGTCCTTGTCATGTCCTCCTCCATCTCCTGAACTTTTCCATTTCACTTCAAAATTGACCAGCGTAGAACCAAGAGAGACTCAGCTACTTCACATTGTTGCCAAAAAATTACTGTCCACCTTGGGTAACAGAAGCTCTATTTTCTCCCGATGATCAGTCCATGATCCCTGCCAGCATGGCGACCCTCTCTCTTGCCCACTAATCCCTTGGCACAAAGAGCCCAAAGTATGAGACAAGCAGCTGTAACTTAAAGTTCAGTGGGACTTTTGCTGTATGCCCAGTGTCCCCTTTAAGACCTAAGACTTCTAAACCTATAAAGCTCAGATTACCAGAACTATCCATACACAGATAGAGTTATAGATACATGTGCATTATTGTATTTATATGAATATATATATTTGTATGTGATATAGATTTTATGTCTATACATCTTTATAAATAGATTATATATAAAATATAGTAAATATACAGCTATATATATTTCCTAGCTCTGTTTGCTGAGAAGGACTCTGAGCAATGACATCCCAGTAGTAATCTGCATACCAAGTGCTCAGATTTAATTTCTAAGAACAGTCTTCCACTAAAAGGAATAAGAATCCTTGGACTACAGAGCTGGGACGGGCGAGCATTATAACACGAGCATTAAGATTAGTATGTAACCGATTGTTGTGTCAGAAAACAAGTGAGTGCTTAAAGGATGACGCAGATATGCCAGAGCACGTAGAGGTAAGACTAAAGGGCCTCCCACTGACCAAATCTATGACAATTTGAGAATCAACATGAGAGTATTAAATTACAACTCAGTGAATAAAATAGAAATCCACCACTCACTCTACCCTTACATAAATAGATGAAGAAGAAGAAAAAAACACTTTCTCAGAGTAAAGCACCAAGTAATAAATATGAAATAAATGATGAAATAGATGATCATCCTCTGGCAGCCATCACCGGGGTAGTCAACACAGGTGAGAATCATCAACTGATATAAAGCCTGGTGGGTAGGGTTTGATGACAAACAGAATATTGGTATAATCAGAATTCATTACCTCCCATAAGATTGCAACCAAAACAAGGGGAGAAAGCGGTACAGTGGATAGCACTGAGAACAGCTCTACCATCCAACCCTCGCCATTTGAGTTCACCAAGTTCTCTGACAATATCTCTTTATCCTTTTTGGTCCAGCCTCCTGTCCAAAAATGGGTTTACAGTGAAGAAACCTGGCAGAAAGGTGACAATGTAATGATCATCAGTGATGGCACATTGCCGTAGTGTGCTTCCTGATATGACACCAAGAATGTATGTCCTCACTCTGGTCATGAGGAAACAGCAGACAGACATACTGAGGGTAATCATGTGACATGAAAGGCCCGTACTCTTTAAGACTGCCCAGGAATGAAGAAATAGGGAAAG
>NW_006790238.1:294212-296165 GCF_000442215.2 Lipotes vexillifer | reverse complement strand
GGAAAGATGGATGAGACTGAAGGAGTCTGATGAGAAATGATAGCTAAATGCAGTCAATATTCTTGAATGGGTTGCTGGACCAGAACGGCCAAAGACGTATTGGTAGGGAACCTTTAGAACTTTGAGTGGGACCTATGAGTTGAGTAGCAGTGTTGTCAGTGTTAATTTACTGACTGGAAAGGGTGTGTGGTGATACTGTATAGGAGTGTCCTTGTCTTTGGAGTACACACTGGCATATTGAGAAGCGATAGTGCGTCTTGTTCAAAAGAAAATAAGACTGTATACCCAAAGAATGAGAGGATAATGAAAAAAATGTGGTAAAACATGAACAACTGGCGATCTAGGCAAAGTGAATATGAGGGTAAGTTTTTACTCTTCTTGTCATTTATTCTGTAGGTTTGCCATTATTTCAAAATTAAAAAGTTGAAAATTCAACATAAAATTTTTTTGCCTAAGATTTATTATGTGCTGGAAGAATCCTTACCCCTGAGTTGCTTATTACAAATATAGTACATTGTACTTAAAGCCTACAGTATGTGTGTAATTTTTGTTGAAGAGGTAAACCTAATGAGGTATAAAAAAAATCAATCATTGCTAAGAATTGAATATCTCAGGTAATTATACTTTGGTTAAATCAATATGGTAGGTGATGCTAATGGTCATTTTCTAACACTGAATACAAAGAGCCCTGATGGCTAAAGGGAGAAAGCACAAAAGCAAAACCCAGAAATTCCAGTATACTCCTGACTTTCTTTGGGAGCAAAATGTTTTCAATTTAGATTAAGTTACTCAACTTCCTTTTAGTGCTTTCCTCTATGTTTATTTTCTTCAAAAACCATTTTCTTTCTTTTTTTTAATTGCAATTTTCTTTATAGGCTTCTATGGGAAAAAGCTCTGTAACTTTAGTATATATTTATAGTTGTGAAATAGCTTTTCTTTTCTTAATCCTTTTGTTTACTCCCATAAATGAGTCATTGATGTTTCCCAACAGTTCTTGGGAAACAGGCCTGCTTCTTGTTAATGTCACAAGCTGTCTTTTCCTGGAAATCAACAAGTGAGTAAACCAGAATAAGTCCAAATGGAATTTAATAAGCATGGCTTTCAGACCAGTAGTAATTAGCTAATGTTTTATAAGAATATCATGTATTCATGGGTTTTTTTTAAAGGTGTTTGTGTAAATATTACCTTACTGAAGAAACCTCAGACTCTTTTGTCATCTCTAATAAACTATTTAAAAAATATAGGTTCAGTTAAATGATGAGTTTTTCATTTAGTACTTCCCCAAATCATATTTCATTCACTGTTATTTTCACGTCCTTAATTCTAGTTCCTTTTTCAAAGCCCCCAAAATCATGCTTACAGCATACTTACTTCTACAGGAATGTGTCTTTTGGCAATTTGCCTGATAATTGGACTAGAATTTTTATTGGATTCTACTAGATTGTTCAGGTTCTTTATCAAAGGTACTCTGAATCCTAATACCTGGATTCCTTACCCCCTCCTTTTTCCTATCTTTTATCTTTTTTTCTTTTTTTTTTTTTTTTTTTTCCTTTTCCCCCTTTTTTTTTTTTTTTTTTTTTTTTTTTTTTTTTTAAGTGGAAGTATAGTTGGTACTATCTTTATCTTTTATCTTGCTTTCCTGCTGGCTTTCTACTTTCTGTCAGTATGTGAAATTGCCTACTTGGATCTTAGTAGTTTTAGTTTAGCCCAAACTGTCGGTGGCAGGTCGAGGGGAGAAGTGGAGGGTGAGAAAGCTTGGAAGAAAAAGGCCCTCCCGATCCCCATGTGATACTCTTGCTGTGTGAGCTTCCTGTTCCTTCTGCTCTATCTTGTCTATCTTTGGAGCATGTTATTTAAAAAAGGGCATGAGAGGCTTCCCTGGTGGCGCAGTGGTTGAGAGTCCGCCTGCCAATGCAGGGGACACGGGGTCATGCCCCCGTCCGGGCAGACCCC